>NC_060190.1:63964172-64264172 GCF_021184085.1 Oncorhynchus gorbuscha | reverse complement strand
GATAACAATCTAAATATTATCTTCATGTATAGTTGATTAGTTGATATAGATAACAATCTAAATATTATCTTCATGTATAGTTGATACAGATAACAATCTAAATATTATCTTCATGTATAGTTGATACAGATAACAATCTAAATATTATCTTCATGTATAGTTGATATAGATAACAATCTAAATATTATCTTCATGTATAGTTGATACAGATAACAATCTAAATATTATCTTCATGTATAGTTGATACAGATAACAATCTAAATATTATCTTCATGTGTAGTTGATATAGATAACAATCTAAATATTATCTTCATGTATAGTTGATACAGATAACAATCTAAATATTATCTTCATGTATAGTTGATATAGATAACAATCTAAATATTATCTTCATGTATAGTTGATACAGATAACAATCTAAATATTATCTTCATGTATATAGATAACAATCTAAATATTTCATGTATAGTTGATACAGATAACAATCTAAATATTATCTTCATGTGTAGTTGATATAGATAACAATCTAAATATTATCTTCATGTATAGTTGATACAGATAACAATCTAAATATTATCTTCATGTGTAGTTGATACAGATAACAATCTAAATATTATCTTCATGTATAGTTGATACAGATAACAATCTAAATATTATCTTCATGTGTAGTTGATACAGATAACAATCTAAATATTATCTTCATGTATAGTTTTTGTTGTTGTTGCAATTCTGATAAACTGTAATCAAATCAAATCAAATGTTATTTGTCACATACACATGGTTAGCAGATGTTAATGCGAGTGTAGCGAAATGCTGGTGTTTCTAGTTCCGACAATGCAGAAATAACCAACGTGTAATCTAACCTAACAATTTCACAACAACTACCTTATACACACAAGTGTAAAGGAATGAAGAATATGTACATACAAATATATGAATGAGTGATGGTACAGAACGGCATAGGCAAGATGCAGTATCGGGTACAGTATATACATATGAGATGAGTAATGTAGGGTATGTAAACATTATATGAAGTGGCATTGCTTAAAGTGGCTGGTGATCAATTTTTCATCAATTTTCACATTATTGAAGTGGCTAGAGTTGAGTCAGTATGTTGGCAGCAGCCACTCAATGTTAGTGGTGGCTGTTTAACAGTCTGATGGCCTTGAGATAGAAGCTTTTTTTCAGTCTCTCGGACCCTGCTTTGATGCACCTGTACTGACCTCGCCTTCTGGATGATAGCGGGGTGAACAGGCAGTGGCTCAGGTGGTTGTTGTCCTTGATGATCTTTATGGCCTCCCTGTGACATCGGGTGGTGTAGGTGTCCTGGAGGGCAGGTAGTTTGCCTGCAGACCTCACTATCCGTTGTGCAGACCTCACTACCGTCTGGAGAGCCTTACGGTTCTGGCCGGAGCAGTTGCCGTACCAGGCGATGATACAGCCCGACAGGATGTTCTCAATTGTGCATCTGTAAAAGTTTGTGAGTGCTTTTGGTGACAAGCCAAATTTCTTCAGCTTCCTGAGGTTGAAGAGGCGCTGCTGCACCTTCTTCACCACTCTCTCTGTGTGGGTGGACCAATTCAGTTTGTCTGTGATGTGTACGCCGAGCAACTTAAAACTTACTACCCTCTCCACTACTGTCCCGTCGATGTGGATAGCAGCTCCCTCTGCTGTTTCCTGAAGTTCACGATCATCTCCTTTGTTTTGTTGATGTTGGGTGTGAGGTTATTTTCCTGACATCACACTCCGAAGGCCCTCACCTCCTCCCTGTAGGCCGTCTCGTCGTTGTTGGTAATCAAGCCTACCACTGTAGGGGGCGGTAAAGCAAATTGGAGTGGGTCTAGGGTGTCAGGTAGGGTGGAGGTGATATGGTCCTTGACTAGTCTCTCAAAGTACTTCATGATGATGGAAGTGAGTGCAACGGGGTGGTAGTCGTTTAGCTCAGTTACCTTAGCTTTCTTGGGAACAGGAAAAATGGTGGCCCTCTTGAAGCATGTGGGAACAGCAGACTGGGATAAGGGTTGATTGAATATGTTCGTAAACACACTTTGACAGGGTTACGCTATCAATTAATGACATCATCATAACCATAACCAAATGGTGTTATTGACACACACAAAAACATTACAATCTTAAACAAACCTTCTGGATTAATCCTTTGTGTGTTGATTCTATTGGGTTCCCCTGCAGTCATTGATGTTAGTTCAGGTCATCATCTCAGTCCTTCCCTGTGTGAGGGGTGAAGCCACTGAACTGAGGAAAGATGCTGGAAAAGCTTTGTTCCAGTGACATCCGCCTTTGATTGTTAAAATATACATTTTTTCTTTCTCTCTCTCCTTCCCTCCATCTCCCCCCTCTCTTTCTCTCTCTCTCTCTTTCTCTTTATTTTTTTTCTCTCTCACTGTTTTCTCTCTCTCTCTCTTGCTCTCTTTTCTCTCTTTCTTTCTCTCTTTTTCTCTCTCTCTCTCTTAAATATGTATAGACTGTAGATATGGATCTTCATGGTAAAATGTTTCTATAGTTTCATTCCACGACGATGGCACGTTCACTGTGGGCCAATGTATAGTACAATGTATAGTACAATGTATAGTACAGTGGAACCTTTTGTGAAGGAAGAGGTTCAAGACAAACCACAATGTTGGACGTCCTTGAGGACGTATTTGAAAGACGGATAGTTATTTACACACAATCAGTTCTTATTATAGCTCACCGACCTGATACGAGAAGAAAATCAACGTGGTCTTTTGATAATTGTTTGGGTTTCTGCTGGTCAGAGGGAGCAGGCCACATGAATGGGGACAAGAGCTGTGACTTGTTTTGCTCTCAAGAAAAGGATGATTACTGTGGTAGCGGTAAATGTGAAAGTGGATCAACTGCAGGTGTCACGCTTTGGTCATTGTATTTTGTGTTTTCGTTATATATTTGTTCAGGCCAGGGTGTGACATGGGTTTATTGTGTTGTCGTATTGGGGTTTTTGTAGGCATTGGGATTGTGGTTGATGAGGGGTGTGTCTAGTATAGGCTTGGCTGCCTGAGGCGGTTCTCAATCAGAGTCAGGTGATTCTCGTTATCTCTGATTGGGAACCGTATTTAGGTAGCCGGGGTTTCACTGTGTATTTCGTGGGTGATTGTTCCTGTCTCTGTGGAGTGTTCACCAGATAGGCTGTAATTAGGTTTCACGTTCCGTTTGTTCTTTTTGTATTTAAATAGTTATTTCATGTATCGCTTTTCTTCATTAAAGAGCATGAGTAACCACCACGCTGCATTTTGGTCCGACTCTCTTTCGACAAACGAAGAACGCCGTTACAGAATCACCCACCACACACGGACCGAGTGGCGTGGTTACAGGCAGCGACAGCAGGAGCAGCGAAGGGAGGACGTTATGGACAGCAGAAGCATGGAGTATATGCCTGGGATTTGCTGGAGCAGTGCGAAGAGGGCTATAGGAGAATGGAGTTGGAGAGTCAATCACGACGGCGCAGAGGAAAGCCCGTGAGTCAGCCCCAAAAATGTATTGGGAGGGGGCTCAGAGGGAGAGTGGCTGAGTCAGGAGACAGACCTGAGCCAACTCTCCTTGTTAATCGTGAGGAGCCAAGGAGGAGACCAGAGCCGGTGTTAGAGGTGAGCGAAGCAGAGACTGTGAAGGAGTTAATGGGGAAAGTGGAGTGGAGAGTAATGAGGGAGTTGCTAGCTTGGTGCTTAAGGTACAAGATTCGTCCGACGGAGCGTGTCTGGGATTTGATGGCACCTGGGTCAGCACTCCATACTCATCCTGAGGTGCGTGTTAGTCGGCTGGTGAAAAATGTGCCAGCCTCACGCACTAGGCCTCCTGTGTACCGACCTAGCCTTGCACGTCCTGTGCCAGTCCTGCTCTCAGGCTCTCCAGTACACCTTCACATACCAGTCCTCCGGTAGCAGCTCCCCGCACCAGGCTTCCTGTGTGTGTCCTCGGCCCAGTACCACCAGTGCCAGCACCACGCATCAGGCCTACAGTGCGCCTCGCCTCTCCTGCGTTGCCGGAGCCTCCCGCCTGTTCAGCGCTATCAGAGCCTTTCTCCTCTCCTGCGCTACCGGAGTCTCCCACCTGTTCAGCGCTTCTAGAGCCTTCCTCCTCTACAGCGCTGCCGGAGCCTCCTGCCTGTTCGGAGCAGCCTGAGCTGCCAGTCTGCATGAAGCAGCCAGAGCTGCCAGTCTGCAAGGAGCTGCCAGTCTGCAAGGAGCTGTCAGTCTGCAAGGAGGTTAGCACTCAAGGTACTAAACGACATCATAACCGCCATCGATAAAAGACAGTATTGTGCAGCCATCTTCATCGACCTTGCCAAGGCTTTCGACTCTGTCAATCACCATATTCTTATCGGCAGACTCAGTAGCCTCGGTTTTTCGGATGACTGCCTTGCCTGGTTCACCAATTACTTTGCAGACAGAGGTCAGTGTGTCAAATCGGAGGGCATGTTGTCCGGTCCTCTGGCAGTCTCTATGGGGGTGCCACAGGGTTCAATTCTCGGGCCGACTCTTTTCTCTGTATATATCAATGATGTTGCTCTTGCTGCGGGCGATTCCCTGATCCACCTCTACGCAGACGACACCATTGTATACATTTTCGGCCCGTCATTGGACACTGTGCTATCTAACCTCCAATCGAGCTTCAATGCCATACAACACTCCTTCTGTGGCCTCCAACTGCTCTTAAACGCTAGTAAAACCAAATGCATGCTTTTCAACCGATCGCTGCCTGCACCCGCATGCCCGACTAGCATCACCACACTGGATGGTTCCGACATTGAATATGTGGACACCTATAAGTACCTAGGTGTCTGGCTAGACTGCAAACTCTCCTTCCAGACCCATATCAAACATCTCCAATCGAAAATCAAATCAAGAATCGGCTTTCTATTCCGCAACAAAGCCTCCTTCACTCACGCTGCCAAGCTTACTCTAGTAAAACTGACTATCCTACCGATCCTCGACTTCGGTCGACGTCATCTACATAATTGCTTCCAACACTCTACTCAGCAAACTGGATGCAGTTTATCACAGTGCCATCCGTTTTGTCACTAAAGCACGTTATACTACCCACCACCGCGACTTGTATGCTCTAGTCGGCTGGCCCTCACTACATATTCGTCGCCAGACCCACTGGCTTCAGGTCATCTACAAGGCCATGCTAAGCAAAGCTCCTCCTTATCTCAGCTCACTGGTCACGATGGCAACACCCATCCGTAGCACGCGCTCCAGCAGGTGTATCTCATTGATCATCCCTAAAGCCAACACCTCATTCGGCCGCCTTTCGCTCCAGTACTCTGCTGCCTGTGACTGGAACGAATTGCAAAAATCGCTGAAGTTGGAGACTTTTATCTCCCTCACCAACTTCAAACATCAGCTAGCTGAGCAGCTAACCGATCGCTGCAGCTGTACATAATCTATTGGTAAATAGCACACCCATTTTCACCTACCTCATCCCCACAGTTTTTATTTATTTACTTTTCTGCTCTTTTGCACACCAATATCTCTACCTGTACATGATCATCTGATCATTTATCACTCCAGTGTTAATCTGCAATATTGTAATTATTCGCCTACCTCCTCATGCCTTTTGCACACATTGTATATAGACTCCCCTTTTTTCTCTGTGTTATTGACTTGTTAATTGTTTACTCCATGTGTAACTCTGTGTTGTCTGTTCACACTGCTATGCTTTATCTTGGCCAGGTCGCAGTTGCAAATGAGAACCTGTTCTCAACTAGCCTACCTGGTTAAATAAAGGTGAAAAAAATAAATAAAAAAATAAAATAAAGGAGCTGTCAGTCTGCAAGGAGCTGTCAGCCTGCATGGAGCAGCCAGAGCTGTCAGTCTGCAAGGAGCTGTCAGCCTGCATGGAGCAGCCAGAGCTGTCAGTCTGCAAGGAGCTGTCAGCCTGCATGGAGCAGCCAGAGCTGTCAGTCTGCAAGGAGCTGCCAGTCTGCAAGGTGCTGCCAGCCTGCATGGAGCAGCCAAAGCTGTCAGTCTGCATGGGGCAGCCTGAGCTGTCAGTCTGCATGGAGCAGCCAAAGCTGTCAAGTCTGCATGGAGCAGTCTGAGCTGTCAGTCTGCATGGAGCACCCTGAGTTGTCAGTCTGCATGGAGCAGCCAGAGCTGTCAGTCTGCAAGGAGCTGTCAGCCTGCATGAAGCAGCCAGAGCTGTCAGTCTGCAAGGAGCTGTCAGCCTGCATGGAGCAGCCAGAGCTGTCAGTCTGCAAGGAGCTGCCAGTCTGCAAGGTGCTGCCAGCCTGCATGGAGCAGCCAAAGCTGTCAGTCTGCATGGAGCAGCCTGAGCTGTCAGTCTGCATGGAGCAGCCAAAGCTGTCAGTCTGCATGGAGCAGTCTGAGCTGTCAGTCTGCATGGAGCACCCTGAGCTGTCAGTCTGCATGGAGCAGCCAGAGCTGTCAGTCTGCAAGGAGCTGCCAGTCTGCAAGGTGCTGCCAGCCTGCATGGAGCAGCCAAAGCTGTCAGTCTGCATGGAGCAGCCTGAGATGTCAGTCTGCATGGAGCAGCCAAAGCTGTCAGTCTGCATGGAGCAGTCTGAGCTGTCAGTCTGCATGGAGCACCCTGAGCTGTCAGTCTGCATGGAGCAGCCTGAGCTGTCAGTCTGCATGGAGCAGCCAAAGCTGTCAGTCTGCATGGAGCAGTCTGAGCTGTCAGTCTGCATGGAGCACCCTGAGCTGTCAGTCTGCATGGAGCAGCCAGAGCTGCCAGTCTGCATAGAGCAGCTAGATCCGCCAGTCAGCCATGATCTTCTAGATCTGCCAGTCAACCAGATTCTTCCAGATCTGCCAGTCAACCAGTCTCTTCCAGATCTGCCAGTCAACCAGAATCTTCCAGATCCGCCAGCCAGCCAGGATCTACCGGAGCCTACTACCTGCCTGAGCTTCATCTCAGTACTGGGCTTCCCCTCAGTCCCGAGCTGCCCCTCAGTCCCGAGCTGCCCCTCAGTCCCGAGCTGCCCCTCAGTCCCTAGCTGCCCCTCAGTCCCGAGCTGCCCCTCAGTTCAGTGGGGTTCTGGGTGAGGACTATTAGGCCATGGTCGGCGGCGAGGGTGGATTATCCCAGGACGCGAAGGGGAGGAACTATGACATTAATGGAGTGGGGTCCACGTCCCGAGCCGGAACCGCCACCATGGACAGACGCCCACCCGGACCCTCCCTAATGTTGTGAGGTGCGTCCGGGAGTCCACACCTTAGGGGGGGGGGGGGGGGGGTTCTGTCACGCCTTGGTCATTGTATTTTGTGTTTTCGTTATATATTTGTTCAGGCCAGGGTGTGACATGGGCTTGTTGTGTTTGGTATTGGGGTTTTGTAGGCATTGGGATTGCGGCTGAGTAGGGGTGTAGCTTAGGTTGGCTGCCTGAGGCGGTTCTCAATCAGAGTCAGGTGATTCTCGTTGTCTCTGATTGGGAACCATATTTAGGTAGCCGGGGTTTCACTTTGTATTTTGTGGGTGATTGTTCCTGTCTCTGTGTCGTGTTCACCAGATAGGCTGTATTAGGTTTCACGTTCCGTTTGTTGTTTTTGTATTTATTTAGTTATTTCATGTATCGTCATTCTCTTCATTAAAGAACATGAGTAACAACCATGCTGCATTTCGGTCCGACTCTCTTTCGACGAACGAACGCCGTTACAGCAGGGGAAGATTCCTGGTGTTTGTGATGCTCGGTAGGAAACTGGTCTGTCTGCCCAATATAAAGCATCAAAACCGGCAGAGGAATAAAAATGGCATAAATAGGAAAGTATACCAGTTTAATTTGAGGAACATGATATTGACAACTGTGCCATACAGATTGCAAAATAGTTGGGAAGAGATTTTTGAGTTGATATATAAAACAACACAAGATTCAAGACTTCGTGCTTTTCAGCTAAAATTATTAAATAGAATTCTTTCCACCAACATATGAATATTTGGGGCATAAAATAATCGAAGCTCTGCAGATTTTGTTGTGACGATACAGAATCAATAGACCATTTACTTTGGTGTTGCCCTCAGGTAGCCTGTTTCTAGTCTCAGGTTCAGGAATGGCTGAAAATGCATAGCATAGGTCTTAAATTGACCCTAGAAATAGTACTGTTAGGAGATCTGGAGAGACCAGGTCTAATACTCTTAGTAAAAGTATTTATCTTCAACACGCAATCTGTAGATTCTATTCGATTAGATAGATTGAAATTGTACGTTAAACATCACAGCATAGTTGAAAGATATGTGTTGCGTAGAAACACGAAGTGGATGGCCAGCAGAGAGAGGTGGGATGGGCGGAGGGAAGCTGAGGGTTGGGATGTGGAATTGGAGACAAGTGGGAGTGGAGTGATGGTCAAAGATAAAAGTAAAAAATAAAACAAGTAAAAATCAAACATAAAAGTACATTTGAACGACACTAAGTGGCAGTGTTTTTACAACTAATGCTGGTTTTTCCTGAGGCTGATGCCGTGCAGGTGTTTACACATGCATATACACACACGCTCATTCAAATAAACACATACAAGAACACACACATACATGTAATAGTGCCAGACATGCACACAAACATATACAGTTGGCATTGCTGTAATGATTTCAGTTGTACTTAATGTCCTTTGTTTTAAATGTATTGTTTTGTTTAATTTATATATATATATATATTTGCATTGTTGTTTGCTGTTTTCTTCTGTCTTTTCCATTTTTCTCTTTAATTCATTCTCTTGGTTGTTGGTGCATAGGGGGGATCTTGGGGTGGGGGTTCATTCTATTGGTTGTTGGTGCATAGGGGGATCTTGGGGTGGGGGTTCATTCTCTTGGTTGTTGGTGCATAGGGGGATCTTGGGGTGGGGGTTCATTCTCTTGGTTGTTGGTGCATAGGGGGCCATCTTGGGGTGGGGGTTCATTGTCTTGGTTGTTGGTGCATAGGGGGATCTTGGGGTGGGGGTTCATTCTCTTGGTTGTTGGTGCATAGGGGGATCTTGGGGTGGGGGTTCATTCTCTTGGTTGTTGGTGCATAGGGGGATCTTGGGGTGGGGGTTCATTCTCTTGGTTGTTGGTGCATAGGGGGATCTTGGGGTGGGGGTTCATTCTCTTGGTTGTTGGTGCATAGGGGGATCTTGGGGTAGGGGTTCATTCTCTTGGTTGTTGGTGCATTGGGGGATCTTGGGGTGGGGGTTCATTCTCTTGGTTGTTGGTGCATAGGGGGATCTTGGGGTAGGGGTTCATTCTCTTGGTTGTTGGTGCATAGGGGGATCTTGGGGTGGGGGTTCATTCTCTTGGTTGTTGGTGCATTGGGGGACCTTGGGGTGGGGGTTCATTCTCTTGGTTGTTGGTGCATTGGGGGACCTTGGGGTGGGGGTTCATTCTCTTGGTTGTTGGTGCATTGGGGGATCTTGGGGTGGGGGTTCATTCTCTTGGTTGTTGGTGCATAGGGGGATCTTGGGGTGGGGGTTCATTCTCTTGGTTGTTGGTGCATTGGGGGATCTTGGGGTGGGGGTTCATTCTCTTGGTTTTTGGTGCTTAGGGGGATCTTGGGGTGGGGGTTCATTCTCTTGGTTGTTGGGGCATTGGGGGATCTTGGGGTGGGGGTTCATTCTCTTGGTTGTTGGTGCATAGGGGGATCTTGGGGTGGGGGTTAATTCTCTTGGTTGTTGGTGCATAGGGGGATCTTGGGGTGGGGGTTCATTCTCTTTGTTTTTGGTGCATAGGGGGGGATCTTGGGGTGGGGAATGGAATGAATTGTATTTTTTACTAGCTGTCAAATGGTTGAGGGACAGCTATTGGGGAACTGTGGGGGGGATCTTGGAGGGTTCGGGTTCATGTTTTTGGCCTGGTGGTAAATTGGTCAACATGCCCTTGAGCAGGGCATTGAACCTGGATGCTTGTGTGTGTCGCTCTGAATGGGAATCTGTTGGATGACTGGTATGATGTAGTTGTTGAGCGGCTTCACTGCAGGTATATTGTATGTTTCGAATATTCAATAAATAATAATAAAAAAATACTTCCTCTCTCGCGCTCTCTCAATTATACTCTATGAAAGGAACCATATTTACATGTACATACTACCTCAATCAGCCAGACTAACCAATGTCTGTATATAGCCTCGCTACTTTTATAGCCTCGCTACTGTATATAGCCTCGCTACTTTTATAGACTCGCTACTGTATACAGCCTCGCTACTGTATAGAGCCTCGCTACTTTTATAGCCTCGCTACTGTATATAGCCTCGCTACTTTTATAGCATCGCTACTGTATATAGCCTCGCTACTGTATAGAGCCTCGCTACTGTATAGAGCCTCGCTACTTTTATAGCCTCGCTACTGTATATAGCCTCGCTACTTTTATAGACTCGCTACTGTATATAGCCTCGCTACTGTATAGAGCCTCGCTACTGTATAGAGCCTCGCTACTTTTATAGCCTCGCTACTGTATATAGCCTCGCTACTTTTATAGACTCGCTACTGTATACAGCCTCGCTACTGTATAGAGCCTCGCTACTTTTATAGCCTCGCTACTGTATATAGCCTCGCTACTTTTATAGCCTCGCTACTGTATATAGCCTCGCTACTTTTATAGACTCGCTACTGTATACAGCCTCGCTACTGTATAGAGCCTCGCTACTTTTATAGCCTCGCTACTGTATATAGCCTCGCTACTGTATATAGCCTCGCTACTGTATATAGCCTCGCTACTTTTATAGACTCGCTACTGTATATAGCCTCGCTACTTTTATAGCATCGCTACTGTTTTTCACTGTCTTTTTACTGTTGTTTTTATTTCTTTACTTACCTATTGTTCACCTAATACCTTTTTTGCACTATTGGTTAGAGCCTGTAAGTAAGCATTTCACTGTAAGGTCTAATACACCTGTTGTATTCGGCGCATATGACAAACTTTGATTTGATTCAAATGTTTAATTTCATGTCCATTTCAGGTGCTTATAATTGCTTATGAGTGCTTTTATAGGGATTATGAGACACCATCATCACTGGGGCACCATGTTCAGACCTGCTCTGCACTGTGACTGACTGGCCTGTCTCGAATACAGATAACATCAGCCAACTCAGAGAGCCTGAGAGGCCACGCCCTCAGCCACACCTCTCTGAGTGACACAGCTACACATTTATCTGACCATCACCATGACGGACAACTGGCTTCAGTCTGACCCATCAACACAGTGTCTAGTCCTCTGGTCCTCTGTCCTCTGTACCTTGAAGTTGAGTGTGGAGTGGACATCCTTTGTGGCACCACGGTGCTGAGCAGTGCTTTGTTGGCTTTTTGTAGGCATAGCTCGTTATAATGCCAGCAGTTGATGGACAAAGATGTTACCTCAAACCAGAGACAACAGACTGAAGGCTGAAGAAGACTGTTGTCGAATAAAATAAAGCTTTACTGATATTTGTTTATTTATACAAATGTATTCAATATAAATGACAACACTGAATAGTAGTGGAATACTGAAAAGATTGGAAGATACAGTATTTCATTTCAGAATGTGGTGCATTGTTTGAGAGTATATATGTACAGTATAATAGATTTGATTTGCAAACATTAATTACATGTCTCATTGGTTTGATTTGATTTATGATTTGATGCATGATCAATCATCGATTAATGATGACTTGCACTGGGATTTACATGGCACTTATCCTGTGAACTGAACGTCTGTCCCAATCAGCATGTAGTCCTGGAGACAGAAGAGCAACAGTAGTTTGTCAAATATAGGACACACACTGGCTACAGTATAAGAGCTATTGGACATGAGAAGAGATGTAGGAAGCAATGCGCTCTTAGATATCTGATTGTACCTTCAGGACTTGCAGTTGAGTGTTGATAAGGTTCATATTTCCAATAGTGGGCAGGGGAAAACCCTTCTCTAGGCGAGCTATAAGATACAAACACATGGTTTTCCAGTGGTCAATCAGTGCAGAAACAATGAATATAAATAAACATGGAAATAAAGCACTCACCATTGACCTTAGGTATCACAACCACTTTCAGAACCATCAGGAAGATGTTGTCAAGGGATTGAACCTGTTTGATATAATTTCATTGTTTAGGTTCAGTGGTTCAGTGTCAGCAAGTTATATGCATGTCATAAGCTCTGAAAATATAATTCTTACCTGAAACTGTCCCACATAACTAGTTCCCAATGTCATCTCAATTCTGTGAAAAGCAGACAGTATTAATTTACTTTGGTCAGTGTTTGAAGGGCTTTTTTCCCCTTTTGCACCAATCATACTCACTTGTTCAGAGTGATAGCCCCAGCCAGCTTCACCCCAGTCACGTTCATTTGAGCGCTGACACTACCCTCCTGCAGAGATAGAGAAAGCTTGTAGAGTTAATTATGACTCTCACAGTCTAAGCTACAGTATTCTACTTCCTGAGTGACTGACAGACTGACTGACCATGTTGAGGACAAAGAGGGGAGAGAGCGTGGTGTTGGGCTGGATGGCGTAGGCCGTCACTGTGCCGCTGGCCTGGACTGTCATGTTGTTGGGCTCAAGAGAGATGGTGGGCTCCTTCACCGTCTTCACCAGCAGTTTCATCATCATTCCAGGAAAACGCTTCGCTATCTGAAACAACACACATCATCTTTCTTTAATCCTGAGAAGAATGTTCACTTTATCTTCTCTTAGATACAAACACAGAGTAAATGTGTTTGAACAAAAGGCTAATTTCCATCTCTGGATGGACACTAAAGCCAAACTAATTTCATAGATAGTTTTTTCTAAACAAATGAAGTCATATGATATGGAGGTAGAATAGTGAACTGGTCTGGTGTATCACCTCTGGAATGAAGACTCCAAACGTTCCAGTGTTCAGACGGATGGGAGAGCTAGGAGGGATCTGTCGGGGGAAAACAGTTATGTTTAACCTCACCCCTGAGGCAGATGGGACTATGTTAAACCTCACTCCCTGTAGATGGGAATCAGATTCAGACTCACCATATCATCTGTGACATATAGGCTGAGTGCTCCAGCATTGTTGTACACAAAGCCTGCAGAGTTGGGGGTGAAGGAAGAGACCCCGATGTAGAACATGTTGTTGTCCTGAGGAGGCAGGGAGAAGGGCGTGGGAGAGAACGGAGGCTCCTGGTGCTTAACAATGTTGTAGAACTCACCCTGCAGAGAGAGAAAGAGAGAGAGAGAGACAGAGAGAGAGAGAGGAAGACAGAGAGAGAGGGAGAATTGACATTCACCTTACTGAGCCCATATGTTTGTAGCGTTGAAAGGTCAATTGGGAGTCTGAAGTTTTTACCTTCAAGCTGAATTCAATGGAGGACTTTGAAATGGTGGGTGATGTCACCATGGAATATTCAATTTCAGCATACTGGTCCACTTTGGCTAGAACTTCAAGATGGCAGAAAATACATATTTAGGATCCATTTAGTAGCCTATGAATACACCATCATTTGTCACTTTAATAACATAAAGAAAATATTGATTTTACCAGGCAAGTCAGTTAAGAACAAATTCTTATTTTCAATGACAGCCTAGGAACAGTGGGTTAACTGCCTTGTTCAGGGAAAGAACGGCAGTTTTCTTTTACCTTGGGGATTTAACCTTGCAACCCTTCGGTTACTAGTCCAACTCTCTAACCACTAGGCTACCTGCCGCCCCCGAAATAACTCTACCTCAACATTGACTCTGTACTGGTACTCTCCTGTATATAGTCTTGCTATTGTTATTTTGCTGCTGCTCTTTAATTACTTGTTACTTTTTATTTCTTATTCTTTTTAAAAACTGCATTGTTGGTTAGGGGCTCATAAGTAAGCATTTCACTGTATGGTCTCCACCTGTTGTAGTCGGCACATGTGACTAATAAAATTTGATTTGATTGATAACAAATATGTTCATGAGGATAAGTGCGCTAAAGGCCCAGTGCAGTCAAAATGATGTTTTTTCCTGTGTTTTGTATTATATCTTACAACAGTTGATGAAATAACACTATTAAAACACTAATAAAAGTGTTATTTCCTGAAAATACAATCCACACAGGACCTTCTAATCAGCAGGTTTGCATGGGCGGGAGAATTGGCTTTCCATTGTGACATCGCCATGCTGTAAATTGGTTAATAGACCAATAACAAAGCGAGTTCCAAACCTCTCTGCCAATAACAGCTTGTTTTCAGTTTTCCCCTCCCACCTCAGACCACTCCCAGACAGTCCAAGCAAAATTCTTGCTTGAGAAATAATTGTTTTGCTTAAAAGCTATTTTTGTTCAATTTAATATAAATATATTACAATAATGTACTTCATTGTTACCCTGAAATAATTGGATATAAAACTGGCTACATTTGGCCTTTAAATTTGTTTTACCGTTGAACGTTTTGAGGTGTGGGTTCATGTCAGTAATAACATCAGCCACTAGGGGGCAGATCTGTAATATTAAACAGAGGAATTGTTATTGTCAAGAGAACCGAACAAGATTAATTTGAGTTTGAAGTCTGGCATTACACTGTCCCTCACCTGTTTCTGCAGAGCACTGCGCAGGGCCTTGTCAATGTAGGACTTGAAAAGATTGTAAAGCCAGCTGGAAAACAGGAACCAAAGCATTTGAGGAAACAAGTAAATCCACATTGCAATCATTTTTTAACATTGTGGTTTGATGATTCCTAAATCTATAACATGTGTTCTCACAACATTTTAAGTACAGCATAGTGTTAAGTGCCTCTATATACTCCATATACCTGGCCCCACCATGGAACTTGATGCTGGCGCTGCCCACGTTGGCCACACAGTTGACAGTGCTGACCGTTGGCCTGCCAGTTTCATCACTCTTGATTGCAATATCGGCAGTGATAGTGAGTCCATTTACCGTCAGGTCGAAGGAGCCACGGTCTTGTCTAGATTGTTAACAAGAAAATAATGTTGTTTGAGTCCTTTGGGGTATGGATAGGCAGATCCGAGAGAAACTTGTGCAGTGTTTTAGTCTTGTTCAATCCTGGTCCTGGGGATGCACCGGGTGTTCAGACCCTCCCTCATTAACTCACATGAACCTGAAGTATCGGACCCTCCAGTTCCCGTGCAGGTTGATGAAGGCATTAGTAATAGCCAGCCTGACTCCAGTACCTGGCACCAGTACCAAAGCAGACTTGGGAAGTCCCAGATTCACTATCGTCATTCTGGAGGTTAGAACACAGTACATAGTTGGTAGGATAGTGGCATGTTGTGAACACAACAGCATTGGTAGGTAAACACAGTTGATAATCAACAAGTGATGACATGAGATAAGCAGACAATTAACCATGTGTTTGACTGCAATGTATTTTTTTTGGGGGAAAAGACATTGTTCTCCCTTACCCTGTCAAACTGTACTTGACCTTCCCAATGGGAGGCACTTTCTCTGTTCCAGAGAGATCTGGGACCTTAATGGTCTTAAGTTTCTGTTGCAGAGATGCCATCCCAATCTGTTTACCTGTGGACAAAACAGAGCAAGGCATTGAGGCAGAATGGGCTGTGAAGAGTATAGTACATTTATTTGCCATTATTATGATCATAATGCACAGCCTCATCTTGATCTAAAACCATGTAATGTTATTGCCCTTGCCTCAAACATACCATATTCAATGCCCTTGTCTGTGAGTTTGACCTTGACTCCAGGGCTGGCAGCCAGAGTTAAGGAGATTACAGCCAACAGAGCCAACAAACAGCATGGAGACATTTTGACTGCAGTCACCTGTAGGGAAGATGACCAAACAATAATAATTCTACATTACAATACAGGTGTATTGTTTATTGTCTAATGAATAGAATTGGGAACAATCATATCTTATGACTTTTAGGCTTCCGTTTTCATGGGAGGAACATTAAGGTTGAACAGTTTCTTGTGTAAAGCCTTATTTTCCACTGCACTGATTTTCTCTCTAGACACGTGCACTGATTTTCTCTCTAGACACGTGCACTGATTTTCTCTCTAGACACGTGCACTGATTTTCTCTAGACACGTGCACTGATTTTCTCTCTAGACACGTGCACTGATTTTCTCTCTAGACACGTGCACTGATTTTCTCTCTAGACACGTGCACTGTAGTATAATCACAGCCGTATATATCCCCCCCAAGCAGACACATCGATGGCTCTGAACGAACTTTATTTAACTCTTTGCAAACTGGAAAACATTTATCCGGAGGCTGCATTCATTGTAGCTGAGGATTTTAACAAAGCCAATCTGAAAACAAGACTCCCTAAATTTTATCAGCATATCGATTGCGCAACCAGGGGTGGTAAAACCTTGGATCATTGTTACTCTAACTTCCGCGACGCATATAAGGCCCTGCCCCGCCCTCCTTTCGGAAAAGCTGACCACGACTCCATTTTGCTGATCCCTGCCTACAGGCAGAAATTAAAACAAGAGGCTCCCACGCTGAGGTCTGTCCAACGCTGGTCAGACCAAGCTGACTCTACACTCCAAGAATGCTTCCATCACGCGGACTGGGACATGTTTCGTATTGCGTCAGATGGGAATATTGACGAATACGCTGATTCGGTGTGCGAGTTCATTAGAACGTGCGTCGAAGATGTCGTTCCCATAGCAACGATAAAAACATTCCCAAACCAGAAACCGTGGATTGATGGCAGCATTCGCGTGAAACTGAAAGCGCGAACCACTGCTTTTAATCAGGGCAAGGTGTCTGGCAACATGACTGAATACAAACAGTGCAGCTATTCCCTCCGCAAGGCTATTAAACAAGCTAAGCGTCAGTACAGAGACAAAGTGGAATCTCAATTCAATGGCTCAGACACAAGAGGCATGT
The DNA here is from genome assembly GCF_021184085.1 of Oncorhynchus gorbuscha. Classification (NCBI taxonomy): domain Eukaryota; kingdom Metazoa; phylum Chordata; class Actinopteri; order Salmoniformes; family Salmonidae; genus Oncorhynchus; species Oncorhynchus gorbuscha. The sequence continues at coordinate 64,247,428 of NC_060190.1, read as the reverse complement.
GGCAGGGTCTACAGTCAATCACGGACTACAAGATGAAATCCAGCCCAGTCACGGACCAGGATGTCTTGCTCCCAGGCAGACTAAATAACTTCGAGGACAATACAGTGCCACTGACACGGCCTGCAACGGAAACATGCGGTCTCTCCTTCACTGCAGCCGAGGTGAGTAAGACATTTAAACGTGTTAACCCTCGCAAGGCTGCAGGCCCAGACGGCATCCCCAGCCGCGCCCTCAGAGCATGCGCAGACCAGCTGGCCGGTGTGTTTACGGACATATTCAATCAATCCCTATACCAGTCTGCTGTTCCCACATGCTTCAAGAGGGCCACCATTGTTCCTGTTCCCAAGAAAGCTAAGGTAACTGAGCTAAACGACTACCGCCCCGTAGCACTCACTTCCGTCATCATGAAGTGCTTTGAGAGACTAGTCAAGGACCATATCACCTCCACCCTACCTGACACCCTAGACCCACTCCAATTTGCTTACCGCCCAAATAGGTCCACAGACGATGCAATCTCAACCACACTGCACACTGCCCTAACCCACCTGGACAAGAGGAATACCTATGTGAGAATGCTGTTCATCGACTACAGCTCGGCATTCAACACCATAGTACCCTCCAAGCTCGTCATCAAGCTCGAGACCCTGGGTCTCGACCCCGCCCTGTGCAACTGGGTACTGGACTTCCTGACGGGCCGCCCCCAGGTGGTGAGGGTAGGCAACAACATCTCCTCCCCGCTGATCCTCAACACGGGGGCCCCACAAGGGTGCGTTCTGAGCCCTCTCCTGTACTCCCTGTTCACCCGCGACTGCGTGGCCACTCACGCCTCCAACTCAATCATCAAGTTTGCGGACGACACAACAGTGGTAGGCTTGATTACCAACAACGACGAGACGGCCTACAGGGAGGAGGTGAGGGCCCTCGGAGTGTGGTGTCAGGAAAATAACCTCACACTCAAAGTCAACAAAACTAAGGAGATGATTGTGGACTTCAGGAAACAGCAGGGGGAACACCCCCCTATCCACATCGATGGAACAGTAGTGGAGAGGGTAGCTAGCTTTAAGTTGCTCGGCGTACACATCACAGACAAACTGAATTGGTCCACTCACACAGATAGAGTGGTGAAGAAGGTGCAGCAGTGCCTCTTCAACCTCAGGAAGCTGAAGAAATTTGGCTTGTCACCAAAAGCACTCACAAACTTTTACAGATGCACAATTGAGAACATCCTGTTGGGCTGTATCATCGCCTGGTACGGCAACTGCTCCGCCCTCAACCGTAAGGCTCTCCAAAGGGTAGTGAGGACTGCACAACGCATCACCGGGGCAAACTACCTGCCCTCCAGGACACCTACACCACCCGTTGTTTCAGGAAGGCCATAAAGATCATCAAGGACATCAACCACCCGAACCACTGCCTGTTCACCCCGCTATCATCCAGAAGGCGAGGTCAGTACAGGTGCATCAAAGCTGGGACCGAGAGACTGAAAAACAGCTTCTATCTCAAGGCCATCAGACTGTTAAACAGCCACCACTAACATTGAGTGGCTGCTGCCAACACACTGTCATTGACACTGACCCAACTCCAGCCATTTTAATAATGGGAATTTATGGGAAATGATGTAAATATATCACTAGCCACTTTAAACAATGCTACCTTATATAATGTTACTTACCCTACATTATTCATCTCATATGCATATGTATATACTGTACTCTACATCATCGACTGCATCCTTATGTAACACATGTATCACTAGCCACTTTAACTATGCCACTTTGTTTACTTTGCCTACACACTCATCTCATATGTATATACTGTACTCGATACCATCTACTGTATGCTGCTCTGTACCATCACTCATTCATATATCCTTATGTACATGTTCCTTATCCCCTTACACTGTGTATAAGACAGTAGTTTTGGAATTGTTAGTTAGATTACTTGTTGGTTATCACTGCATTGTCGGAACTAGAAGCACAAGCATTTCGCTACACTCGCATTTAACATCTGCTAACCATGTGTATGTGACAAATACAATTTGATTTGATTTGATTTAATATTGACCTACGTCTGACTTGGTTTCTTTTGACCAATAATGAAACCATATTTTGCCACAATCTTACAAATGAGCAGGGGAATTTCTAGAATGGACAAATACTTCCTGTTTTGTTGCATGCAGCTTCCCTTATACCATCAACACTTTGTGACACAAAGTCCCATATTTGAAATCCTTTTTACGGAGTATTGGCACCTTCTTGGGTTCACAGACATGTGACTGGTGTGTTTCTCAAGGAACTCTGTATCCAGTGATAGACAAAGTACCCCATTGTCATACTTGAGTAAAGTATAGATACCTTAATAGAAAATGACTCAAGTAAAAGTGAAGTCACCCGGTAAAATACTACTTGAGTAAAAATCTAAAAGTATTTGGTTTTAAATATACTTAAGTATCAAAAGTAAAAGTATAAATACTTTCCAATTCCTTATATTAAGCAAGGCAGACGACACCATTTTCTTGTTTTAAAATGTACAGATAGCCAGGGTGAGGCACACTGCAACACTTAGACATCATTTACAAACAAAGCATTTGTGTTTAGTAAGTCCACCAGATCAGAGGCAGTAGAGATGACCATGTGTTTGCTTGATAAGTGTATGAATTGGACCATTTTCCTGTCCTGCTAAGCATTGAAAATATAAAGAGTACTTTTGGGTGTCAGGGAAAATGTATGTAGTACATTATTTGTTTTAGGAATGTAGTGAAGTAAAATGAAAAGTAGTCAAAAATAGATATAGTAAAGTACAGATACCCCAAAAAACTATTGAAGTAGTACTTTAAAGTATTTTTATTTAAGTACTTTACACCACTGTCTGTATCTATAGAAAGTTAGCTGTTTGTTGATTGCTTCCCCATTGGAATCAGTTTTCTGTGTTTGTTTTTTTTACCTCGCTTGAGCAAATGAAGAATGTTTAAAACTGCTAATGGAGAATGTTTAAAACCGCTAATCATATAGACAGTTTCTCAACTACCCAGGGACAAAGATAGCACTTTTGAAATACTGTATAATTTCCACACTGTATGTCCATGTCAACCCACCATCTAGGCTGCTTACTTAGTGGAGATTGAGGAGTGACAGCTTTCATAAAATTACCCTACAATACATTTCCCCGAATACCTGCAAAACACTTCCACCTACAGTATGTACATATTAGCACAAATGATAAAATGGGGTTCTCACCTAAACCTGACACACTTCTGTAAAAGAGAGAACTTTTAAATTGACAGAGAGAAACAGGCCTGTCTATTTTGTACGACTCTGTAGTTACCTACCTCATGTACTGGTAAGAAAGTGGATCTCTTCTGTTGTTGTCGCTTGCTATCTGGCGGCAGGGCAGAGTGAAAGGAGAAGAGATTCACATGGCCTTTGATTCACTTCTCTGAACCAGGAAGAGCTGCTTGAGAAATGGGCTGACTGATACCCATTATGTAAATAATGCAGAGAGCATGGAGCAAACATTGTGCAAAGAAGAACAATCTAAGCTATTCCCTTAGTTATGTCTGCAAATCTAATAGATTCATATTTTCAGACTCCCATATCATTCAGAGAAGGATTTGTTCAGGACATGCAGTATGTTTATTAGTGCCATTGAGAACTAGGTCACAAGGTTTGATACAAATCCAACCAATAATTGCAGTAATAAAGTAATGTCTTGTAGAGTGTATAATTCGGTCATAAGCTCCTATCAAGAACATAATAATTACTGTGGTCTGGCTTCTTGAAGCCAAACTTGTCCTGAGGAGGCAGGGAGAAGGGCGTGGAGGAGAACGGAGGCTCCTGGTGCTTCCCAATGTTGTAGAACTCACCCTGCACACACAGAGGGAGGGGGAGGGAGGGAGGGAGGGAGGGAGGGACGGGGACGGACGGACGGACGGACGGACGGACGGACGGACGGACGGACGGACGGACGGACGGACGGACAGACAGACAGACAGACAGACAGACAGACAGACAGACAGACAGACAGACAGACAGACAGACAGACAGACAGACAGACAGACAGACAGACAGACAGACAGACAGACAGACAGACAGACAGACAGACAGACAGACAGAGACATACAGACAGAGATACAGACAGAGATACAGACAGAGGATAGGAGGGAGACAGACAGACAGACAGACAGACAGACAGACAGACAGACAGACAGACAGACAGACAGACAGACAGACAGACAGACAGACAGACAGACAGACAGACAGACAGACAGACAGACAGACAGACAGACAGAGATACAGAAGACAGACAGATACAGACAGATACAGACACAGACAGAGATACAGAGACAGATACAAACAGATACAGACAGAGACAGACAGACAGACAGAGAGAGAGATACAGACAGACAGAGATACAAACAGAGATACAGACAGAGACACAGACAGAGATACAGACAGAGATACAGACAGAGATACAGACAGACAGACAGACGGAAGGAGGGAGGGAGGGAGGGAGGGAGGGAGGGAGGGAGGAAAAGATGAAAGGAGAGAGCGAGGGAGAGAGAGGTGGAAAGAGAAAGGGAGAGAGAGCGAGAGAGATTTTACCTCTAGCCTCTTGCCTTAGTGACTCCACATCTGAAATGAGGATAGAATAGGAGTCAGAAATCTGGAGTTCTTACCTTCAGACTGAATTCAATGGATGATTTCAAAACATAATATTCAATTTCAGCATCCTTGTCCTCTTTGACTAGAACTTCAAGTTTGCAGAAAATATTAAATATTTAGGATCCATTTAGTAGCCTATGAATAACACAATAATAATCACATACAGTATGTCCATTAAGCTAAATTCTGTAAATCTTGTTATTGATATAAAACTGGCTGCATTTGGCCTTTAAATCTTGTTTTATCATTGAACGTTTTGAGGTGTGGGTTCATGTCTGTAATAGCGTCAGCCACTAGGAGGCAGGTCTGTAAAAATGAACAGAGGGATTCTTATTGTCACAAGAACAGAACGAGATTATCCTGTTGAGTTATACTATGTGAACTGAACATATAAATATCAAGTTTAATAAAATATAAAACATGTTTTCATTAAAGATTGTTTGGGGAGAGTACTAATGTTAATGTCACCACTACAACAATGAAATACTTAAATACATGTAATTTTGTCCTTGAAAGCAATGATTGAAATACTGAACAATTCAATTAATTTCCATGGAGGACTGCTCCTCCTGAGGAGTACCAATATGGCGGCCGGTGGCTTCAAAGCCTCTCATTGGCCAATACATAGCGTCAGCAGATAAAAAGTAATTACTTGGTGCAAAACCACGCTTATAAGTAGCCTAGCAACATTCAAATCCACACTGATTGGTCAGTCAGTTTCTTCCAAGCGATTCCAAGACGAAACCACGCCCCAAAGCATTTTGAAAGCATATTATCAAGCTTAACTAGCTAACTATTATAGAGATTTGGAAGCGTTGTCTTACCTCAAGGCACCGGGTTGGAAGCATCTATCGCTGTATCGTTTGCAGCATCCATGCTTACTAAAATCAAGTTTTTCAAGCAAGCTTTGCAAGCCAGTTTTTCTAAAATCAAGTTACGTAAACCAGTAATCAGCAGTTACCACTCGTGAATTATACTTGTACTTAATCCAGTAATAATGGGCCAAATTTAAAAGGTAAAACATCTTTAAAAAAATGTCAATAACTTCAGACATATCACATTTTAGCCTGTCTTTGCACCTGGATGAGGCTCTTTGACTATCAAATCAACGCTTTCACGCTGCTTTCGGGCGTGGTTTCGACTTGGAAGCGCTTGGAAGAAATGCTGACAAATCAGTGCAGCTTTGAATGTTGCTAGGTTAGTCGTGGGCTGGGTTTTGCATCAAGTTTGGCGTGTATAGGTAGGATGCATCCAGGGTTTATACACGCCATTGGTCTGGCCTTTGTGGCCACAGCTGAAATTCCCATTGGCCGTTTACGATTTCGCAGGAAATTTGGCCTTGTGCTCTTAGAGGGATACATATAGAGGCATGACCACTTGCCTTTCGTGAGGAACTCAGTCACCTCAGATCAAACATGGAGGACATTACGGGGAGGACACAAAAAGTTGAACCTAGGACTATACCTTATCGCGGCGTGATGTAACACTGCTGTCATGTCTGTCGTACCGGGGTACGGATGTACAAGTCTACTGTTGGCGCCCATTCAAATTATCCCCAAGGTTACCATGTTAATTCACATTAATTCTCTTAAACTAAATACCATGAATGTTTTCTAATTTGCTGGGAATTTGGTTAATATCGTAATCAGTGTTAGTGTTTAAATACTGGAGAGTCGAGACCAAATCACGGGCGCTGGACAGAGTGGATTTAAGTTGTAACAAAAGGCAGTTTTAATGGTCAAAAGCTATCTTGTCCTGCAGTTTTACGTGCACGGATCTAGTTCATATAACTCGGTAAGGAGTCAGGTGAAAAAGAGAACTTATACAAAGGTTACATTCATTTTTATACATAGAATAAGGTAGGTAGAGTCTTGTCATGACGCCTTCTGAATGGTCCCGTAGGGTTGGAGGGTGTATGTGTTCATGCGATGGAATGTCTTTGTTTCCTGGGGTCGTAAGACAACAAAGCTGAGGGGATAGTGTTAGGGGGTAGTTTTATTGCTGGCTGTGTGAGCTAGTTCCGGTTTTAGCAGGGGTACGTAGATGACTTGAGTCAGGCGGTTTGGCTTGGCGCTGTATAATATATGAACTATGTATATGAATGTTTACATATATTTATATAACATCAGCCTACTGCATATCTCTTAAAAATAGACATTTTAGTTTACAGGTGTGCTATTAGCATGCAAACACTCATTTTGACAGACTGGTAGCGTAGTTAGCAATCGCTAGCATTCACTGGTTAAGTATTTTTTTGACTTGAGTGTAATGGAGTTGACTGGTGACTATGACATGAATACATATTAATTCACAACATTTGGATGGGAGATATAGTCCGGTTAACACAATGTGTGTTGTTATTGCTTGAAATTAGGCCAAATTGAACTGCTTTGAATGGGGAGAAATTGGTGCTTACCCCACTCTCTTGATTTTAGTTGTAAACCCCATTTGGCAGTGATAAACTATGTATAAAATGGGTCATATTTTTAGATAAAAAGTCAAAAAGGCTACTTTTTAAGATATTTACCTTTATATTTTTTATGTATATCAATATTATTCTTAATATAAATACTATACTAATTTTTCAGAACACACTGCAAGGTTTTAGATGACACCAACATGTGCAGCTTCTACAGACATCGTTGTAGTGTATTAAAGGGGCAATCAGCAGTTGAAGCAATAACAAAGTGAGTCCCTGCCCCTGTTTAGGTAAAAAGCTGAGGGACAGGGCTGGAGAAATGCAACCACTCTCAAATTCATAGACAAAGCTATCAAAATGATAGTTTAAACCATGTTTTGAGCCTATATAGTGTATGATTACATGAACTGTTTACAAACATTGGCGTAAAACAATCTTATATTTTGGGTTCTGGTGGGGTGCGACAGTTGAACGAAGCTCATGAGGCATTTATAAGTTATATTCTGCAAGAATCAATGGGTACATATCACAAGTCTAAAATGGATGTAGTAACTACAGATTGTCCCTTTAAAGAAGGCCTGGGAAAGTCCAAAATGTCACAAATGTAACAACTTTAAAAATTTACTTGGGAAACAATATAACTATTAGGTCTATGTGCTATGCTTTAGCCTAATAGATAATAGAATGAGTGATTTGTGAATATTGATCTTGACTTTCTTCTTACTTCACTGATGTGTCCACCAGGTACATCAGCACATTAAATGGGGTTCTTGATGACAATGGTAACAATACGTACTGTAAGATATTATTTCAGATTATCAGGCTTTAATTAGATGTAAATATCATACTAAACTTCAGTCAAAACAAATGGGTAAGGTAGTCCTCTGTAGCAGTACTTCCCAACCCCCGCTTTGGGGGACCAAAAGATTTTTCACATATTTTTGGTAGCCCTGAATTGGTGCATCTGGTGGTCCCTGAGGAAAATGTTGGGAAACTCTGCTTTGTCGCTCAGTTGGTAGAGCAGGGTGTCAAACTCATTCCATGGAGGGCCTAGTGTCTGCAGGTTTGTTTTTTCCCTTTCAATTAAGCCCTAGACAACCAGGTGAGGGGAGTTCATTAGTGACCTTAATTCATCAATCAAGGACAAGGGAGGAGCGAAAACCCGCAGACACTCCACCCTCCGTGGAATGAGTTTGACACGTGTGGTAGAGCATGGCTGTTGCAACGCCAGGATAGTGGGCATGACTGTAGGTTGCTTTGAATTAAAACGTCTCCTAAATGACATATTCTGTATACATGTAAAGTATATACAGGTTACTGCCAAAATAAAGAAAACTCCAACAGAAAGTGTCTTAATAGTGGTTTGGGCCACCATGAGCGACCAGAACTGTCATGTTTGTCATTTATTGTCATGTCTTGTCCCTGTGCTCCCCAGATTCGTTTCCCTCTGCTGGTCTTGTTTGGTTCTATCCCTCTCTCCCCCTCCCTCTCTCAGTTCCTGCTCCCAGCTGTTCCTATTCCCCTAATCATCATTTAGTCTTCCCACACCTGTTCCCGATCCTTTCCCGATTCTATTCCTTTGTAAGTGTCTGGAACTCTATTGGAGGGATGTGATCACCCTGTTCTGTCGTGTTTTGTGCCTTCATCACGTGTGAGCAGGTGAAATTCCATAGTCTGTGGCCGCTTCTCCAGTTGTTTTCCCTTTTATGTTTTGTTGATGGTGGTGGAAAACACTGTCTCAGGTGCCACGGCAGACACGAGCAGAATCTTTCAAGAAGTTACCTCTCTGGACAGTTCCAGAGGATGAGATCTGGTGACTGAACCCAGACACCCTACTCCGGGCAGCCCAAATTGAGATTGTGTTCTCTCTCCAAACATATATCGGGGGGAAACACCCATGGCATATCGTGAAACACAGATTCAGCTTCCCCTTATGTCATCCATGGCATATTGGGATGAAGTTCAGTTTTTGGTGAGGAGGCATATGCCAAGGTGAACGGACGGATTATTCCATATCGCACTCTTGGAAACACCCATGGCATATCGGGAAACATATCGGGAAACACCCATGGCATATGGCTTTGAGACTGAAACATATCGAATAAGGAGAGGGAACAGAATCACCCAGTTGCTGGCATATCATGTCCAGAAATCATAAGCGGATCGCGCTACTACTCAGGAATCACTATGTCGGTCCATGGCATATCAGTGTGAAACATATCGGGAAACACCCATGGCATATTGTATCAAATTTGAAACATCTATCAGTGAGACTATGTCTTTTTTGAAACACCTGTTGTTTTGGGTCATGGTCATAATCCTTCTATTAATTGGTCTAGTAAATCCATCCTACGTTTCTTGTCATGTGAAGTGTTTAATGGAATCACCCATGGTATATCATGATCTGGAAACACCCATGGCATATCCGACCACTCCTCCTGAAACATATCGGTAAACACCCATGGCATATCGTGGAAACACCCATGGCATATCGGGAAACACCCATGGCATATCGTTAGGGCATTTTGAATCATATCATTAGTTAATGATGGAAACACCCATGGCATATCGTGAAACATATCAGCGGAAACACCCATGGCATATTTCGCTGAAACATATCGGGAAACACCCATGGCACATCGGCGTGAATCATATCTTACTTCTGGAAACACCCATGGCATATCGTGAAACATATCGGGAAACACCCATGGCATATCGGTAAACACCCATGGCATATCGTGAATCATATCGGGAAACACCCATGGCATATCGTGAAACATATCGTGAAACATATCGTGAAACACCCATGGCATATCTGGGAAACATATCATCCCGGGGAATCACCCATGGCATATCGGTGAAACATATCGTCAGACCGAAACACCCATGGCATATCGATAGGTTCTCTAAGGCGGAAACATAAGGAGACGGCACAAATCATTATTGAGAATGTATTCAGAAACACCCATGGCAGTTTTATCGTTTGAAACATATCAAGCAGGAGGGCCAACACCCATGGCATGGCAGCTCCCCTGGGCAGAATCGGAAACATATTGGGAAACACCCATGGCAGCGTTCCCTATCGTTTGAAACACTCATGGCATATCGCAGGATTAAACATATCAGGAAACACCCATGGCATATCGTGAAACATGTCTCCTGTGTTAAGGACCCCGTTCGTCTTCCCTCCCCCCTCCCGTCCACCCATTTGGCATATCGTCGGGACGGGGAAACCTAGTGGATTATCCTGAGGGAAACACTCCGATGATGGCATATTGTGAAACACCCATGGCATATCGTGTTCCTATTCCCCTAAATCATTTATCGATCCTTTCCCCTGATTAGAAACACCCATGGCATATCGTGAAATATATCTACGGCCTGCGCCTGAGCAGGTGTCTCAAACACCCATGGCATATCGTGAAACATTATTCGGGAAATATCGGGAAACATACGGTAAACACCCATGGCATATCGGGAATCGGGAAACACCCATGGCATATCGTGAAACATATTGGGAAACACCCATGGCATATCGTGAAACATATCGTGACACACCCATGGCATATCGTGAAACATATCGGGAAACACCCATGGCATATCGGGAAACACCCATGGCATATCGTGAAATATATCGGGAAACACCCATGGCATATCGTGAAACATATCGGGAAACACCCATGGCATATTGTGAAACACCCATGCCATATCGTGAAACATATTGGGAAACAACCATGGCATATCGTGAAATATATCGGGAAACACCCATGGCATATCGGAAACACCCATGGCATATCGTGAAACATATCGGGAAACACCCATGGCATATCGTGAAATATATCGGGAAACACCCATGGCATATTGTGAAACACCCATGGCATATCGTGAAACATATCGGGAAACACCCATGGCATATCGTGAAATATATCGGGAAACACCCATGGCATATCGTGAAACATATCGGGAAACACCCATGGGATATCGTGAAACATATCGGGAAACACCCATGGCATATCGGGAAACACCCATGGCATATCGTGAAATATATCGGGAAACACCCATGGCATATCGTGAAACATATCGGGAAACACCCATGGCATATTGTGAAACACCCATGCCATATCGTGAAACATATCGGGAAACACCCATGGCATATCGTGAAATATATCGGGAAATACCCATGGCATATCGTGAAACATATCGGGAAACACCCATGGCATATCGTGAAATATATCGGGAAACACCCATGGCATATTGTGAAACACCCATGGCATATCGTGAAACATATTGGGAAACACCCATGGCATATCGTGAAATATATCGGGAAACACCCATGGCATATCGTGAAACATATCGGGAAACACCCATGGGATATCGTGAAACATATCGGGAAACACCCATGTCATATCGTGAAACATATCGTGACACACCCATGGCATATCGTGAAACATATCGGGAAACACCCATGGCATATCGTGAAACATATCGGGAAACACCCATGGCATATCGTGAAACATATCGGGAAACACCCATGGCATATCGTGAAACATATCGGGAAACACCCATGGCATATCGTGAAATATATCAGGAAACACCCATGGCATATCGGGAAACACCCATGGCATATTGTGAAACACCCATGGCATATCGTGAAATATATCGGGAAACACCCATGGCATATTGTGAAACACCCATGGCATATTGTGAAACACCCATGGCATATTGTGAAACACCCATGGCATATTGTGAAACACCCATGGCATTTCGTGAAATATATCGGGAAACACCCATGGCATATTGTGAAACACCCATGGCATTTCGTGAAATATATCAGGAAACACCCATGGCATATTGTGAAACACTCCCATGGCATATCGTGAAACATATCGGGAAACACCCATGGCATATCGTGAAATATATCGGGAAACACCCATGGCATATCTAGAAACACCAGCAAGTTGAGCAGTCTTCGTCACAGAAGCATGATGGGATGTTAATTCCAAACCTGTGTGGTATCACCTGCTTTCGATACACTTTGTATCCCTCATTTACTCATATTTCCTTTATTTTGCCAGTTACCTGTTTATTGTATAGGCAAGTGGACATCCTGAGACTTAGAACTTGTTCATTAGTTCAGTTAGTGTTTAAGTTTTTAGCTTCGATATTATATCAATCTAAACTCAGAAATAGTTATTTGGTCAAACCAATGGTAGTTATTTGGGCAAGCACACTATTCCGGAGCAAATGTGTCCTCTGTCTTAGGGCTACTGGTCCGAGTAGAGAACTGATCTGAGTTTGAGTGCTGAGTCCTGAGTGCTGTGATCAATGCACTACAAAAACTGCTCAGTGGACCCTCAGTGACGGCTTTTGGCTCTGTGTTGTATTATAGACAGAGTATGACATCACAGACCATCTGGATTCTGGAGGGAAACACTACCACTGGCTGATTCTGCATGTTCATACTCACAATACACACTTTTAGAATTTTTTTTGCTAATCAAAAGAGGAATAGAAACTGATAATGACTCAATGTAGATGGTGGTACACTACTCTGACAATCGTATATGTGGACAGAGTTGAACTTAGGTACTGTGGTCGCTTGGTTGTCGTGACTTTTCACCAAATATGTAGAAGTATGGCATTAACGCTGTATAAAAAAATTATCAAAACTAAAATAGTCATGAACATCTAGCTAACTCTCCCAACTTCACACACACACACACACACACGCACGCACGCACGCACGCACGCACGCACACACACACACACACACACACACACACACACACACACACACACACACACACACACACACACACACACACACACACACACACACACACACACACACACACACACACACACACACACACACACACACACACACACACACAGAGGGGGAAGTTGCTGCGGAGGGAGAAAAACATTGTAGAGTAGAGAATCCTTCACATGCCAGATGGTTCATATTTTGCTATCGGGAAGAGGCGTCAGATGTTTTTGGCAATGAATATACAAAAAAATAATCCATTGCAGCATAGAGTGACACATCACGTAAGCTACTGAGTTTGGGGGGCACATCGGCTCTAAACTTTTAGAGAACTTAGATGACAGTACCAAGTTTTGGCCCAACACCTGGAATCACTGATATCAGGACCAGACTAAAAATGATGAAAATGTAATTGAACATACATGTAAAACAGGGACATCAGCAACAAGAAAAAACAGTCATGCCTCCTGGGAAACTCATAATTAAGATGAATTATCTCTCTATATTTCATTTCACATGTCAAATAAAACAATGAATGTCAAGTAGTTATGTATGGATATAAATATCTTTTGAATTTTTACCTTACTTGGTAGATTTTGCTTCACCTAGAGGTATAAAGGAATATGTAGATTCAGTGATGTATTCTAATGCATTCAAGATCATTGTGTACAGTCTTGGGTCAAAGTAGGCTTTTTTGCTTCTACATATGGAAATGAATAAATCAGTAATGTAACCGTATTGGAAGCTCGTCTCAGTGAAGACAATAATAAAGGAACAGAGAAGAACATTTCATTTGATGATTTGTATATTTATTCAGACCGACTAGAATACCCACATTCAGGGTAAATATTTCAACAGAAATAAAGTGATCAAACATCACATTAAAAACGTGGATACATCTTCAAGACATTATACTCCAACAGACTATAGGAGACACAATAACTGTCTTTATAAAAGACAACATTGTTTAAACTAACAAGGGTTTCACATTAAAATAAAACATTTTCTCACCTTTACAATATCCACATCATTCAAACAGCGTGAGCAACAATTTCACACTTAAAGTCTGATCTTTAAACAAATCAATTAGTTCTAATCACAGAGTGATGATAACAGGTACAATTCCCAGTTTGGGTAAATAATCATCATGGAGAATCAGTGATTCTGGAGCTCAAGTTGATCAATAACAAATGTTTAACTAATACTGATATATACCTCACAGAAGATGCTCAATATAATGTTAATATGACCATATCATTACAAAATAGTGGTTGTAACAACATTTTGGGTTCAAAGTCCTCATGGAGGACCATTGATGTTGTAGCTCAGGTTGAACATGATCACATATATAACTGATACATGCGACACAGAACATGCTCAATACAATGTCAATAATGATATATCACTGTTGTAAAACATTGTTGACTCATACCTTTTCACCTTAAAACAGATCATAGAAAATCACGAACAGTTTGATGATATAACACCTATTTTGCGGTAAAGGTTCTCATGGAGGACCATAGAAGTTGATGCTGATCATGTTGATCATGAATGAACATATGATCAATATCAACACGTTTTTACAAAACATAAATGTTATTATTCAATTTGATCAATTTGATCATGTTCTTAGAAAAACATTACAACTTGTTCAGTACAACAGAAAATAAGTCTTAATAACAGCAAGACTTTTAAAATAAAATATGCAGAATATGAAGAAGATCTCTGATCACTGTCCATCACATTAATGTTAGACTAACATGGTGCATTGAGTTTGTTTGAGAGTGGAGTTCCAGTCTGTAGGACTCTACCAGGGCCTCCAGAGAGCAGTGTGGACTGGACTCTTCTCTTTGCTGGTGCTGTACTGGGCTGGGAGCTGAACTAAGGCAGGTCACTCTCCCTCCTTTTCTTATCAGAGGATGGATGCAGGCTCTGGAAGTGGCTCAGCAGTCTTCTCTGGGTCTGTGTCTTCACCTCATCCTTGTTCAGGAAGTGCACAATCTCTTGGACACAACTGGAGTAACCCTGATTGACAGCTGCTGAGCAGGAGGAGGAGCTAACTGGCTGGTTCTGTTGCTGTCGTCTCAGCAAGAAAACTGGAGCTTGGAGTCCGACTGCTGGTGAGGATCTCTGGACCCAGGAAAGACTTGAGCTGCTCGATGCTGTTGTTGATACGATATCTGTGTAACTTCTCCATCAATGGCTTTGTTAACAACAAGAAGAGCTGATCTTATGCTGAAATTGGGCATTATTGAAACTAATAAATAATTAATCAAATTGGATGAATTTCCTTTAATTCGATTATTCAATTTACCTTGTCAGATTCAGGTGCTCATTAGAGTAGATCATAGCTGAAGTGATTGTAGGTGCCATGGCTGGTTCTCTGTGCTGTACTGGTCTCCATGTAGAGTGAATCTGATGTCTAATGCCTTCATCTCTCCTATATATATAGTCAATAATCTGCATATGAATGTGTGGGTCTTGGGCTTGTTGGAGTTTCTCACAGTCTGTAGCCAATGGGTGAGCTTGGGAGGACAATGAGGAATGTGGAGCTGCCACATGCTCAGTGTTCTTATTGCTGGGGGACAATGGTCACGTCTCATGGAACAGGTGGAATGGTGGGGAGGGGGGGGTGGAGAGAGACTCAGAGTGTTGTGTGAATCTGGGAAACCAGTGACCCTCAGATCTGCTGCCTGACGTTATGATCAATGATGCTGAGAGAGCACACACTCATCATCACGACTTACACGTTTGAGACTGACGCAGATCCTCTACATGAAATGTACAGTGTAACCTAGCCCCCACCTATGAAGACATTGTTGAATGTATAGTGTTTAAACACATCACATTATCTAACAAGGAATGTGACCGCTGACAAAAATTATATATTGTATAGGTTTACATTTTTTCATAGATGAAAAGTAAAAAAATATTTATAATTTTCTGTTCTGCTGAAATTCTTTTTTTAATTTTTATTTTTTTGAGTCAAATATGAGGTCTTTCGAAAATATAAAGTAAGTTTATTTGCAGAGAAATATAGCTTGTGGTTAAGTTCACAGGTTCGATATTGTATTAATATCATGAGGTCTCGAAAGTCAGATTAGTGATTATATGGTCAAGCACTCTGGAGTCTAGAGGTAGCAGATGTTTCCTCTGTCTTGAGGCTACTGGTCAGTGTGAGTAGATAGCTGATCTGAGTTTCCCACACTGAGTGCTGTGATCAATGCACTACATAAGCTGCTCAGTGGATCCTCAGTGACGGCTATTGGCTCTGTGTTGTATTATAGACAGAGTATGACATCACAGACCATCTGGATTCTGGAGGGAAACACTACAACACTTGATTTTATGCTAAGTGTGTGCTGCAAGACATATACTGTACTTTATCAGTGTTCAGTTCTACATTATTTAATTTGAACCACAATGATTTTGTATTTTATTTGTACATTTATGTTCAAATTGCTTTATATGTTTACATGTACATTTAAGTCATGTTTACATTCAGATTTACATCTTGCAGAAGTTTAATATTAAAATGAACATTTCTAAGTCATTCATGCACAGTTGCACACACATTTGGTTTTAGATCTAATATCATGTGCCTTGATCCAGCTTCCACCCGAAAGGAGGACAGAAGAGAAGGAGAAAGAAAGAGTTAAACCCTGGAGAAACTGATGTGTTCAGCTATTGTTTAATTCCCTTCTATAAGTGTGGCTATTCCCCAGTGACTCTGGGTGTTCCCCAGACAGACGGGTGCTGGTCGGACTGATGTTGATGATGACACTAGACTGAGACTCTGCTTTCCAGAGCTTTCCCACACTCTGCCCATTGACAGAGCTTCCACCTAACAACAGAAGTGTGCCTTGTTAAATGTTAATTCATGGTCCTGTGTAGCTCAGTTGGTAGAGCATGGCGCTTGTAACGCCAGGGTAGTGGGTTCGATCCCCGGGACCACCCATACGTAGAATGTATGCACACATGACTGTAAGTCGCTTTGGATAAAAGCGTCTGCTAAATGGCATATATTATTATTATATTATTATTATCTCTATACAAGCAGTTCCCATTAAGCCCCTGGGGGAGAAAATACATACATCTGACATACATAAATTAGGAATGTAGTAAATACACATATTTTGACTAACAGATGATATAGACTTGTACAGCATATGGCCATTCAGAGATGGTCAAGATTGGAGATGGTTAAGATTGGACTGAAAACTGAAGATATTGAAAGCATTTACGTTTTAGATATAAGATTTATAATCTTCGATACAACATTCACATTTTAGCAGACACTCTTATCCAGGCATATATTTTCATACTTTTTTTGTTGTTGTACTGATCACCTGTAGGTCTTGAACCCACAACCCTGGCTTTTCAAGCACCAAGCTCTACCTACTGAGTTACACAGGACTACTACAATGTAATCATGTTTGTATAAAGTGTAATATAATGTATTTCCTGATCTGTTACCTAATTCCTCTTACACCCTGTAATAATAAAAAAAAACACTTGTGCAGTCCTTATAATTCATTATATCTGTGATATAATTAATTTCTAGAATTCAATGATGAAACCTTACTAGTGAAATTCCTTCTCACCCCTCATCATACAGGGTACAGAAGTCTATTGTCCCAAAGGCAGTCTGTGAGTGAGTTTTCCTTGGTTTCCCACACTCTCTCCATTCACTGCTCTCAATGGGGGAACAATAGAAGTGTGCCTTATTATAATGCATCATATTAGGTATTCAGTTTCGTCCGGTTTCTAGGCAATCATTAAATATTCTTCAATTACCAAAACAGCATCTGGTCGTAGAGAAGGTTCCCTGAAAAACTTGGAATGAAGGAAATGATTTGAGTTAAAGAACAGTAAGCACTGTAGAGTAGCACATATCTTGGTTCTGACCTACATTTCATCAATGAGAGACAAGTGACATGTTGATTTTAGCCATCACCTTAACCCTAACCTTAACCCTAACCCTAGTTTTACTGTATGTCCACACCCCTTCTGAACCCTAACACTAACATCAACGCTAACTCCAGCTTCATGTCGACACCCTGTTTCAACACTAACCATAACTCTAGATTCATATCCACACCCTGTTTCAACACTAACCATAACTCTAGATTCATATCCACACCCTGTTTCAACCCTAACCCTAACTCCAGCTTCATGTCCACACCCTATTTCAACACTAACCCTAACCATAACCATAACCATAACTCCAGCTTCATGTCCACACCCTGCTTCAACCCTATCCATAACCCTAACTCTAGCTTCATGTCCACACTCTGTTTCAACCCTATCCATAACCCTAACTCTAGCTTCATGTCCACACTCTGTTTCAACCCTATCCATAACCCTAACTCTAGCTTCATGTCCACACTCTGTTTCAACCCTATCCATAACCCTAACTCTAGCTTCATGTCCACACTCTGTTTCAACCCTATCCATAACCCTAACTCTAGCTTCATGTCCACACTCTGTTTCAACCCTATCCATAACCCTAACTCTAGCTTCATGTCCACACTCTGTTTCAACCCTTATCCATAACCCTAACTCTAGCTTCATGTCCACACTCTGTTTCAACCCTATCCATAACCCTAACTCTAGCTTCATGTCCACACTCTGTTTCAACCCTATCCATAACCCTAACTCTAGCTTCATGTCCACACTCTGTTTCAACCCTATCCATAACCCTAACTCTAGCTTCATGTCCACACTCTGTTTCAACCCTATCCATAACCCTAACTCTAGCTTCATGTCCACACTCTGTTTCAACCCTATCCATAACCCTAACTCTAGCTTCATGTCCACACTCTGTTTCAACCCTATCCATAACCCTAACTCTAGCTTCATGTCCACACCCTGGGCCTTTTCTTGTTACATGCAGACCACACAGCTCGCGTCTCGTGCCTCAACGAGATTCTGCGTTGCCAGGTGATAAAATGTAACTTGGTTCTGTTTGTGATGCCTGACTCGCTGCAAGTCCCGCCTCTCCCATCTCCTCATTGGTTTTTAGGACGATATACCCACAAGGGTGATTGAAAGATGAACTGAGGTACACACTCCAGTCCAGTTGGTGGTGGTAATGCACCTTAAAGTTGGTTGCCTAGCCCCATATAAGGTTCAACGAAGAAGAAGCCTGAAGGAGGAGAGATTACTTGAAACAAACTCGGTTGACCCTTTTATCTGTGGATTAATTGTTGGAGTAGTGGACATTGTTGTCACGCCTTGGTCTTAGTATTTTGTGTTTTCTTTAATTATTTGTTCAGGCCAGGGTGTGACATGGGTTTATTGTATTGTCGTATTGGGGTTTTTGTAGGCATTGGGATTGTGGTTGATTAGGGGTGTGTCTAGTATAGGCTTGGCTGCCTGAGGCGGTTCTCAATCAGAGTCAGGTGATTCTTGTTGTCTCTGATGGGGAACCGTATTTAGGTAGCCTGGGTTTCACTTTGTATTTCGTGGGTGATTGTTCCTGTCTCTGTGTAGTGTTCACCAGATAGGCTGTAATAGATTTTCACGTTCCGTTTGTTGTTTTGCATTTGTAGAAGTTATTTCATGTATCGCGATTGTTTCATTAAAGACATGAGTAACCACCACGCTGCATTTCGGTCCGACTCTCTTTCTACAAACGAAGAACGCCGTTACAATTGTTAATTTCAGCTAAGATAACAACCCAATGTTTATATCCCAGACAAATTAGCTAGCAACAGCAAGCTAGCTAGCTAACTTTCCATATGTTTCATGCTTTTTGACCTGTCCCCATGAATAAGGTTGGTTCAGAGTTTGTTTTGAAATTTCAACCCTTCAGTTCCTGATCGTGTCTGGTGTGGGTGGACAAAATCAACATGTGCGTGATGGTCAGCATGTGGTCAGCATGTTAGACACATACAGCCATCACTATTTCTGTTCCTGCTCAATACTGGGACCACTGTAGATTACTTGATTGAGATATAATATTTTAATCTTCCAAAACTTCATTACAAATCATTGCAAAAGTAAGTATGACCTTATACAGTAGATCTGTGTTGTATTCTACCATCAATATGTGGATGACAGTATAGAGAAGGAAAGATCAATAACAAATTATTTCATTCTTTTTGGGATATATTGACATTGACTCAAAGAGTCACATCGTAGACTTGAATACCTAAATATAAGGTGAATAGTTTATGTGATTACACATCACAACCAGAACTTGGATAAATCTCCAATACATATGATACTATAACAGAGTATAGAGTACATTTACTGTCTTTATAAAAGACAACATAAAGGTTTTTATGTTGAGAGAAAAAAAATGTCTCCCCTCTACAATATACACACCATTAATGATGTGCGCAACATCTTCATCCACAAAGTCTGATCTTTAAACAGTTCATTGATTTCTAATCACAGAGTGATGATAACAGGTTTAATTCCCAGTTTGGGTAAATAATCATCATGGAGAATCAGTGATTTGTAGCTCAAGTTGATCAAAAAGAAATGTTTAACTAATACTGGTACATACCTCACAGAAGATGCTCAATATAATGTTAATATGACCATATCGTTACAACAATTGTACTGTCTTGAATACGTGTTGACCTTTAAACAGTTCGGTAACAGATAATTACAAAAATATGATTAAATACCCATTTTGGGTTAAAGGTCCTCATGGATGACCATTGAAGTTAATGTTGATCATTAATAAGCACATGGTCAACGTAATCAACATATGCTTCACAAACAAAGGTTATAACATGACATTTTCTTTGTAAAAACTTTTTTACTTCTTCAGTACAATTATAATGACAACTTTTAATCAAAACAAGACTTTTAAAACAACCTGCACAAGCAGAATATGAAGATCTCTGATCACTGTCCATCACATTAATGTTAGACCAACATGGTCCATTGAGTTTGTTTGAGAGTGGAGTTCCAGTATGTAGGACTCTACCAGGGCCTCCAGAGAGCAGTGTGGACTGGACTCTTCTCTTTGCTGGTGGTGGGCTGTGGAGCTGAACTGAGGCAGATCACTCTCCCTCCTGTTCTTATCAGAGGATGGATGCAGGCTCTGGAAGTGGCTCAGCAGTCTTCTCTGGGTCTGTGTCTTCACATCATCCTTGGTCAGGAAGTGCACAATCTATTGGACACAGCTGGAGTAAACCTTATTGACAGCTGCAGAGCAGGAGGAGGAGCGCACTGACTGGTTCTGTTGCTGTCATCTCCAGGATGTCGGCTTTCTCCATTTTGAAATCTGGCTGCTGGTTTGGGGCTCTCTCCAAGAGAGACTTGAGCTGCTCAATGCTGTTGTTGAAACGATCTCTGCGTAACTTCTCAACCACTGGCGTTATTATCTGCAAGAAGAGGAGAGTCATTAATAATATTATTCTGGATACAACAGAGCTGACATGAATGGATGAAATCTAGAAACAAGTCTCTAGCTGATGACCTCACAGGTATTGTGACTCCATCAGAGTGCATCAGCTGTGAGCTGATGATGACCTGTCTGTCTGTCTGTCTGTCTGTCTGTCTGTCTGTCTGTCTGTCTGTCTGTCTGTCTGTCTGTCTGTCTGTCTGTCTGTCTGTCTGTCTGTCTGTCTGTCTGTCTGTCTGTCTGTCTGTCTGTCTGTCTGTCTGTCTGTCTGTCTGTCTGTCTGTCTGTCTGTCTGTCTGTCTGTCTGTCTGTCTGTCTGTCTGTCTGTCTGTCTACTCACTCAAGTTTCCCAGGAGCCCCAGGCAGCACACTTACCTCCTCTGAGCTCCACAGCACAGCTGGCTCTACAGCACAACGCTGAGCGTGCCCCAGTCGCACGCCCTCCTCTCTTTGGAGATGGGAGCCACAGGGACACACGGCTTCCCACACTTCTGAATGCAGTTTGCTGAGCCCCGAGACATAATAGAAGTGTGTCTGCTCTCACAAAGACCCACTGGCTGTTCCCATGCACAGCCAGCCATGCTGGGAGAGAGATTGGTTTGTAAGGCAGTCTAGTGCCAACAGACAAACCATCTGTATCCCTGATAACTCAGATTAAGAATAATTTAATGAATTGCACAATATTTTGTTAAATATTTCTACAGAAGAAAATCTTAAAATATATATTGAAGAGAAAGTTTACAAAATGTACCATTTTATGGAGACGCCAAAAGTTGATTATGTATCTGGGCCATTAGCAAATAGGATTGGTTAGCTGATCTAGTAGACTCTTGCCATGACCAAGTTCCCATGAAAAGGCCATTTCAGAAATATTACTATTACACACATTTATCGTCATTATGTGATTTGGGATCTAATGCAATGATAGTTAGATGCTGTAGGATGAAAAAGACTGGTGATCCTAGCATGTGTCACATTTGCATTTTGTTGATTTGTATCACAACTTGACATGGGGAACAGTCTTTTTCTGAGTACTCATGGGTATAAAGAGACGGTCTCAGGGACTAACGTGGCCACCCTCTTTTGCATATGGTTTAAAGAACATCCCACCTGTCCTGTGCGGAATCAGCTATTATTCCCACAGACTATTGTCCCACCTTCAGAGCCCTCTGATTGGCTGCAGAGCATGAGACAGCGCGAGAGGAGGCACATAAATACAGAGTGGAGTTGCAGAGTTCACTATCGAATATGCTCTTAGCATCAGCTGAGCCAAGAACAGCAGCAACACAGCAGAACAGAGGAGCTATCAGAACACTAACTCCAGACCACCATCAAGACCTAGCAAGATCAACATCTCTACTTGATTTCCGAGCTGAAAACTCAAGGCCAACATCTGAAAATGCCTGCCTACTTGGACATTGCTCTTCAGGGCAGCATGAATGTGAAAGATCAGCACATTAGGTAAGCTCATGATCAATTACACTGAAATACTTCAGGTCATAAGAGTTCAAAATGAATAAAACCTATTTGTGAGAAGAGATGTTCATGAGTGTCTTGTCTTGTTTTTCAGATGTAAACTCTCTCTGTTGGAGAGGAAGTGCAGCAGCGGCGTGGAGAAACTCAAGATAGTTATTGGAGAACACCTACAGAACGGGATCTCTACATCTCCCATATCTCCTATTCTGGAGAAAACCGTGTTGTTTTTCACTCCCAAGAAGGTCTTGCTGTCACCCACCGGCTATTCCAAATATTCTAGGGACATGTTGCGTCTCTTTCCCACTCCAGAGGAGGACATTGTACCACTCTGCTTCGAACAATGAACTGATAGATGCATGGACGTGGAGATTACCAGTCAGAGCTCACAGACCCTGCTGTGATTAACTGTGGCCTTGGCTTAATGTATTCTCTTGTGATGCTGCTATAGACAGACTGCAACTGATTGGCAGATATTGGATCGCAACTGACAGAGAGACATAGCTAAATGAATAATATTTTTTAAATACATTTTGTCTAAAAGTACAATGATTTTGTGAAGCTTAGTTTTGTGTGTGTTGCAAATTCTCTAGAAATGATTTGGAAATGCATTGCATGCATTGTTATAAGCAGTTGTACTGCTCTATCCTTTCCCTGGGAAAGTCACCTTTGGATGAATTTGTTGATCTATGCTACTTGAAAGAGAGCGGAGTTGGTTACTCTGATTGTAAACACTTGTTCTCAGAGTTTGAAATACAGAGTGCTGGCCACTCTTGTCATAAAGTAGAAGTATTGAAAATATGACCATTGATTTATCCCACTTTCTTAGGGTATGTGAGTCAATGTATAATTTGAACCCTGCTTTCCTTTATACTAATGGGAAATGCTATGATTTTAATGTTAAAGCATATTGTTTATTTTGTTTTCAATGACTTATTAATGGCTTCACACATACACAAATGTGCCTAAAGGGTTGTCAAATGTGCCTAACATGTTTCATTCAAAGACTAAATAAATATTTTGATAATATATTTCACTTCTCTTTTCATATTGCATTCAAACCTCAGAGGGATGAGGAATATGGCATGACATCATTAGGTATATGCTATATATGTGTCTCATGGAGGAATGAATTGTTCTCCCAGTTTTATGCTCTTGACAAGAAATGACAGAAAAACTCAATGATATACAACTGATGAATATGTAGGGTCATTCATACCTCTACAGTATCCAACATCTGGTCAATTTTATCGCATAGAAAATATTCATTGAAGGATAAGAAACATAAAAGTGAATGCACATACAGTACAGGTCAGGTCTGTTCTAAAACAAATACATTGGCATTGACATTCATTTATATATATAAAAAATAGTGTAAATCCTTTCAATGTAGAACGTACTACCTGAACATAAGTGGATAACTTCGATAGTGCATGAATAAACACACTATACCTAAAGTGTTATGCACCTTAAGCAGTTCCACAAACTTCAGAAAACCTTTTGCTGTCCAGCAAGCTTTATGCCGGAATTTGTTCAAGCATCAATGACTGTATATGGCTAAAACCACAATACCCACATAAGTACACATTTACTCCTGACTTACTACAATGCAACTATTCTGTTAATATGTGTATCAGAATATCCAGATGTTGTTGTGTCTAAAGTCAAGTCAGTAACATGCTCAACTTTTGAAAAATCACAACACTACACTAATTGGTTTCCTGATTTAAAATACCATAAGTAATTAACTGGTTATTCATAATGGTAGTTGCAATATTGCTATTTTGTTATACTCTTGTACCTAGCACACTTGCAGTTCAGTCATATTGAAATGGAGTAATATTTAATAACTAACAAGCTACTCACCAGTCACTTTTGGGGAATTGTATTAAGAGACAAAATAGCTTAATAAAGGCACACTTCTATTGTTTGAAGGTATTTCTGTCAATGGACAAAATGTGTGAAAGCTCTGGCGAGCAGAGTCACAGTTCAGTGTTATTGGCAACATCATTCCTCACATCAATTTAAACATTAATAACAATGTACTTTTCCACCAAACAGACAGAGAATATTATTCAGTAATATAGTCTGATATTTTTTGTTTACCTGAATAAAATGTAATAAATACATGCTTGTGAAACAGTATGGAAGGAACCTATGGTAGTTTTTCCCTCCAGAATCCAGATGGTCTGTGACGTCAGGCTCGGTCTATAGCACAACACAGAGTCAAAAGCCGTCACTAATGCTCCACTGAGCAGTTTTTGTAGTGCATTGATCACAGCACACAGGACTGTGGGAAACCCAGATCAGTTCTCTACTCACACTGACCAGCAGCCTCAAGACAGAGGACACATCTGCTACCTCCAGACTTCACTACCTCTGGCAGTAGTCTGTCAAATCTGTGAATACACAGACACAAGAGCAGTATTGCAACATAAATAAATTATTATAGCTAGAACATTATGTTAAAAATATGTATAAAATCTATAAAGTTCTATTCCATTTCCAATAACTTAAATGCAACTGTAGGTTCCCTATTTTGAAACAATATTCACATAGAAATGCAACCATCAAAAACACATCCGTTTGATGTAGAGGATCTGCGTCAGCCAGTAAGTTGTGCTGATGAGCATGTGCTCTGTCAGTATCATTGATCCCAACATCCAGCCTGGTCTCATAGACTAGACATAACATAGGAAATGTAAATCAGGGACATTGAAATTAGTATGATATGTTTAGTATGATTACATAAGACAGACATTTACTTAGACGGTGGGTGGGTGTATAGCGTGAATATCTAGTAACCCAAAGGTTGCGAGTTCAAATCTCACCACAGACAACGTAAGCATTTTAGCTAATAAGCACAATTGACAACTTACTACTTTTTAGCTACTTTGCATCCACTTACTACCCTTTTAGCTAACCTTTCCCTAACCGTATCCCTTTAAGATAACCTTTCCCCTAACCCTTACCTTAACCCTTTTAGCTAACCTTTCCCCTAACCCTTACCTTAACCCTTTTAGCTAACCTTTCCCCTAACCCTTACCTTAACCCTTTTAGCTAACCTTTCCCCTAACCCTTACCGTAACCCTTTAAGCTAACCTTTCCCCTAACTCTTACCGTAACCCTTTTAGCTAACCTTTCCCCTAACCCTTACCGTAACCCTTTAAGCTAACCTTTCCCCTAACCCTTACCGTAACCCTTTTAGCTAACCTTTCCCCTAACTCTTACCGTAACCCTTTTAGCTAACCTTTCCCCTAACCCTTACCTTAACCCTTTTAGCTAACCTTTCCCCTAACTCTTACCGTAACCCTTTTAGCTAACCTTTCCCCTAACCCTTACCTTAACCCTTTTAGCTAACCTTTCCCCTAACCGTAACCCTTTAACATAACTCCTGAATTTATGGACATCCACAAATTAATACATAGCATATGAAACGTAACATACTAAATAGTGTCATGTATTTACATACAGAATAATACGAAAGGCTCTGAGACCAGGTTGCAACATCAGGCAGCAGATCTGGGGGTCACCAGTTTCCCAGATTCACACAGCATTCTGTGAGACACGCTCCATCCCCCTCCACCTGCTCCCCTGAGATGTGACCATTGTCCCGCCTCAATAGGAACACTGAGTATGTGGCGGTTCCATATTCCTTCATTGTCTTTCCAAGCTCACCCATTGGCTACAGGCTGAGAAATCCCAACAAGCCCAAGACCCACACATTCATATGCAGATTATGGACTATATGTAGGAGAGATGAAGCCAGTAGGAATCAGATCTACTCTACATGGAGACCAGTACAGCACAGAGATCCAACCATGGCACCTACAATCACTTCAGGTGTGATCTACTCTACATGGAGACCAGTACAGCACAGAGATCCAACCATGGCACCTACAATCACTTCAGGTGTGATCTACACTAATGAGCACCTGACTCTGATCAACAAGGTAAATTGAGTTACAAATAGTGTCACATTGTTTCAGTATTTGCTTTTAGAATATAGCCATTCATGTCAGCTCTGTCGGATTCAGAATAAGGTTATTAATGACTCTCCTCTTCTTGCATCTAAGAAAGCCAGTAGTGGAAAAGTTACGCAGAGATCATTTCAACAACAGCATAGAGCAGATCAAGTCTCTCCTGGGTCCAGAGATCCTCAACCAGCAGTCAGACTCCAAGCTGGAGAAAGCCGACATCTTGGAGATGACAGTTTGCTTCCTGAGACGACAGCAACAGAACCAGCCAGTGAGCTCCTCCTCTTGCTCAGCAGCTGTCAATCAGGGTTAATCCAGGTGTGTCCAATAGATTGTGCACTTCCTGTCCAAGGATGAGGTGAAGACACAGACCCAGAGAAGACTGCTGAGCCACTTCCAGAGCCTGCATCTATCCTCTGATAAGAACAGGAGGGAAAGTGACCTGCCTCAGTTCAGCTCCCAGCCCAGTTCAGAATCAGCAAAGAGAAGAGTCCAGTCAACATCGCCCTCTGGAGGCCCTGGTAGAGTCCTACAGACTAAAGCTCAACTCAGAAAAAGTCAATGGACCATGTTGGTCTAACATGAATGTGATGGACAGTGATCAGAGATCTTCTTCATATTATGCGTGTGCAGGTTGTTTTAAAAGTTATGTCTCGATTTAAACTTTTAATTTCAGTTGTACTGAACAAGTTAAAAGTTTTGGCTATGGAAACAATGAAGTCTACAAACACTGCATTTTTGTAATGTTAATAACCTTTATGTTTCGTGAAGCATATGTTGATCAGTTGTCTACTCGTGATAAACATCAACTTCAATGGTCATCCATGAGGACCTTTAACCCAAAATGGGTATTTAATCATATTTTTGTGATGGTCTAATACCGATCTGTTTAAAGGTCAACACGTATTCAAGAATAAGCAATTTTGTTACAACTTAATTTTTAAAGATCAGACTTTATGTGCGAAAATGTTGCTCACATTTTATTATGATATTGATGTATATACTTCCTATGATTGAAAACGGTTCTCTCTTATAAAACCTCTATTTTAAACTGTGTATCCTATACTATGTTAGAGTATCATAAGTCTTATGATCATATGATACTTAGATTCATATGTCTTAGATTTATTCAAGTTCTGGTTGAGATGTTTAATCACTTTGTTTCTATTGAAATATTTACCTTAAATCAAGGTATTCGATGATGTAATTCAGTGAGTCAGTCTGAATAAAGACACAAATCAAATGAAATCCTCTTGTCTGTTACTTCATTCGCCTTATCACTGAACAAGCTTCCAATAGAGTTACACTACTGATTTATGATATTCCACATATACAGCGAGCTCCAAAAGTATTGGTACAATGAAATAAACAAATAAATGGTACATTGACTATGGGGTTAAAGTGCAGACTGTCAGCTTTAATTTGAGGGTATTTTCATCCATATCGGGGGAACCGTTTAGAAATTACAGCACTTTTGTAGATTTTAGGGGACCAAAAGTATTTTGTCAAACTCACATGTGTATTAAAGTCGTAAAACGGGAAGTATTTGGTTCCATATTCATAGCAGGCAATGACTACATTAAGCTTTGTGACTTTAATGATTTGTTGGACGCATTTGCTGTTTGTTTGGGTTGTGTTTAAGATTATTTTGTGCCCAATAGAAATTCATGTTAATGTATTGTGTAATTTTGGAGTAACTTTTATTGTAAATAAGAATATAATATGTTTCTAAACACTTCTACATTAATGTGGATGCTACCATGATTACAGATAATTCTGAATGAATCATTAATGATGATGAGTGAGAAAGTTACTTTACCCCCCCCCCCCCCAAAAAAAGAATACTAACCTCCCATGTTATTGTAATGGTGAGAGGTTAGCATGTCCTGGGGGTATGATACTGTATGTTACTTTGTGCTGCTGTGACTTTCTCACTCATCATTATTCACTATTCATTCAGGACTATCTGTAATGATGGTAGCATCCACATTAATGTAGAAGTGTTTAGAGACATTCTATTTTTTATTTACAATAAAAGTGACTTCAAAATGACACTACATTAATACACTATAAAAGTGAATTTGTCAAAATACTTTTGGTCCCTTAAAATGGGGACCAAAAGTTTGTCGCATATGTATAAAAACTAAACGGTTCACCCGATGTGGATGAGAATACCCTCAAATTAAAGCTGACAGTCTGCGCTTTAACCTCATAGTCATTGTATCATTTCAAATCCAAAGTGTTGGAGTTCAGAGCTAAAACAACAACAAATGTGTCACTGTCCCAATACTTCTGGAGGTCACTGTAGCTATATGGGGCTGAAGAAAGAAAAGCCTACCGTGAGCCAAGACTGCACAGAATGAGCTTGAAAGAAGGACACACTAAATGTATATATATAGATATATATCATTCACCTCTTAGTGCTAAGTTCAAAATCTACAGAGTAAAATAAAATACATTTCTACTCATATATTATTACTTTACATGAATTGGTTTGATGAGTCAGACATGACTAACTAACAATTTAGGCTGTTCATTTAACACGTCACTAAAGTATAATGAAGTGTGTGTTACAGGCTTGAGTTTTTCCATTTATATTTTGGAAGTTAGCGCGTCAGCAGGTGGGGTTCCCCGATTGGTGTCAATATGTGTTACAGGCTGTATGTAACAAAATGTGTTATCCAGGCTGTATCACATCCGGCCGTGATTGGGAGTCCCATAGGGCGGTTCACAATTGGCGCAGCGATGTCTGGGTTTGGGGTAGGCCATCATTGTATATAAAGGTTAAATATACAGTATATATATATTTTTTAATTACACATGTGCTGGTTTGTCATCTCGTTACTGGGAGGGTGGGAATGTGCTGTCCCAGGTGCAATTTAAGAGGCTGGTCCAGTGCTACAGTTGTCTTGAGAGATGTGGGGGGAACACCTTTAGCTGGCTCTCTCTATTTGATTTTTAGACAAACAATCCTTTAGCTGATTTTCCCTGTTTTTGTTTTGCGCCACTTTGTTTTTACTTCCTGTCTTTAAGTTTGGTGTGGGTTCTTTTGTTTACCTCTTCTTGGGAAAGTGTAGTGGGCGCTCATGGTGGGAGTCTTTTTAGGTACCAGTTGTTGTTGCTAGTCAACTTTCAGTTGACACCCCCATGAGTGTTTTTCAGCCCTCCCTAAAACCCCACCTGCTTCGTTTTGGTTATTATCAGTGACTCTGTTTGTTTCCCTTTCTGTTTGAGCGACAACTTTCGGTTGTCTTGCTGGGGAACGTAACAGTGTGTAAGAGATAATTGATCCCATGAGTCCCAGAGGTATATGGTTGTGTTGTTTTTACTGAAACACCTGTTTTATGGAAATCATTTTTTTGCATATCATTGATTTCTTTTTTGTTTGTTCATGATATCAGTTATTCCAGGTGTTAGGCCAAAACAGGCACTGTCATCTTAGTGCTATAAAGGTTTAGGTCTGCAGGGCTGCATAATGTGATGTTCAATAAGACACTTCTATTGTCCCTCCATTTAAAGCAGTGAATGGAGAGAGTGTGGGAAGCCGAGGAGAACTCACTCACAGAGCCCCTTTGGGGCAAGAGACTGGGACCTCTAACCTAGACCGTCAGAAGTTAGATTGGGTTTGAATCTCTGGGAAAATTAATGGATCTATTGCTAATGATCCCAAAAATGTTCTGTATTTTGTGTCTTGCAGGAAGAAATCTGATAAAATATTTACATTATCACTAAAAAGGTTCAAGACATATTTAAATCATTTGCTTTTTTTAAGCATATTCGAGCAATACTTACATCTTCTTCAAGATGAATGTAATATGTTCCGTTTTTATGCCGTTTGTATGTGAGGTGTGGTTGAAAGTGAAACATGCCGCACAAACATGCTTTCAATTTGAATTGATTCTCTGTAACAATGTCTTTCTGTTTCATAAGAAAAATATTTCAGTAATGAGCTTTACCCCCAAGGGCTTGATGGGAACTGCTTGTGAAAGATGAATTAACATTTAACAAGGGACACTTTTGTTGTTTAGTGGAAGCTCTGTCAATGGGCAGAGTCAAGCTTTAGCGTCATCATCAGCACCTGACTGTCTGGGGAACACCACTGGGGAATCGCAACACTTACAGAAGGGAATTAAACAATATCTGAATACATCACTTTCTCCAGGGTTTAACTCTTTCTTTCTCGTCTGTCTTCCTATGGGGTGGAAGCTGGATCAAGAAACATGATATTAGATCTAAAATATAATTTGTGAGAAACTGTGCATACTTTATTTTAAACTTTTTAATTTGAATATTAAGTTTCTCCAAAATCATAATCTGAATGTAAACATAAAGCAATTTGAACATAAACATACAAATAAAATCCAAAATCAATGTGATTAAAAGGAAATAATGTAGAAATGAACTCAAATGCAGTACAGTATATGCTTTGCAGCACACCTTTAGGACAAAATCAAGTGTTCTAGTCTTTTCCTCCAGAATCCAGATGGTGATGTCATATAGATGGTCTGTGATGTCATCTGTCAGTACAACACAGAGCCAATAGCTGTCACTGAGGGTCCACTGAGCAGCTTTTGTAGTGCATTGATCACAGCACACAGGACTCAGTGTGGGAAGCTCAGATCAGCTATTTACTCACACTGACCAGTAGCCTCAAGACAGAGGACACATCTGCTACCTCTGGACTCCAGAGTGACGGTTATTTCCCTCCACTCTCAGTATAAAGAAGTGGTGAAAGTGTGCAGACAAAACTTGTTTTCTCTAATGAGAAAACCGTAATTGATCAGTTTAATCCTTATCAGTTAGAAGCCAAATAAATGGTCTTATAATTTATCTTAAGTAGTTTGACAGACATTTCACGTCATATTTCTTATTCAGAGTGCAATGATTTGATTAACAGCCCTACCTTGACATGGACCTGTAGCAGACCACAACACATTCATAACAGTGCAATCAGAAAGGTCAAACCCATCTGCCCGTGTTTAGTGTGGTGGCAGGTAGCCTAGTGGTTAGAGCGGTGGACCAGTAACCGAAACGTTGCAGATCGAATCCCTGAGCCAACAAGGTAAAACTCTGTCATTCTGACCCTGATCAAGGCAGTGACCCCACTGTTCCTAAGCTGTCATTGAAAATATACATTTCTTCATAACTGACTTGCCTAGTTAAAAAAACATGACTCCTCTGTATAAAAAAGCATGATATTCAACAATCAAAAGGTCTTCTGTATCACCAAATGTTTTAATGTAGAGGATCAATGTTATTAACACATGTAAGTTGTGATGATGAGTGTGTGCTCTCTCAGTATCATTAATTCCAACATCAGGCAGCAGATCTGGGGGTCACCAGATTCACACAAACACTCAGTCTTTCTCCATCCCCACCCACCATTCCACCTGTTCCATGAGACGTGACCATTGTCCCCCAGCAATAAGAACACTGAGCATGTGGCAGCTCCACATTCCTCATTGTCCTTCCAAGCTCACCCATTGGCTACAGACTGTGAGAAACTTCAACAAGCCCAAGACCCACACATTCATATGCAGATTGTTGACTATATATAGGAGAGATGAAGGTATTAGACATCAGATTCACTCTACATGGAGACCAGTACAGCACAGAGAACCAGCCATGGCACCTACAATCACTTCAGCTGTGATCTACTCTAATGAGCACCTGACTCTGACCAACAAGGTAAATTGAGTTACAAATAGTGTTGCATTGTTTCAGTTTTTGCTTCTAGATATCATCCATTCATGTCAGCTCTGTTGTATCCAGAATAATATTATTAATGACTCTCCTCTTCTTGCAGATAATAAAGCCAGTGGTTGAGAAGTTACGCAGAGATAATTTCAACAACAGCATTGAGCAGCTCAAGTCTCTCTTGGAGAGAGCCTCAACCAGCAGCCAGATTTCAAAATGGAGAAAGCTGACATCTTAGTGATGACAGTTTGGTTCGTGAGAAGACAGCAACAGTACCAGCCAGTGAGCTCCTCCTCAGCACCATTCAATCAGGGTTACTTAGGTATGTCCAAGAGATTGTGCACTTCCTGACCCAGGATGAGGTGAAGACACAGACCCAGAGAAGACTGCTGAGCCACTTCCAGAGCCTGCATCCATCCTGTGATAAGAACAGAAGGGAGAGTGACCTGCCTCAGTTCAGCTCCCAGCCCAGGACAGCACCAGCAAAGAGAAGAGTCCAGTCCACACTGCTCTCTGGAAGCCCTGGTAGAGTCCTACAGACTGGAACTCCACTCTCAAACAAACTCAATGGACCATGTTGGTCTAACATTAATGTGATGGACAGTGATCAGAGATCTTCTTCATATTATGCTTGTGCAGGTTGTTTTAAAAGTTGTGTTTCAATTGAAACTTTTAATTTCAATTGTACTGAACAAGTAAAACAAAGCATTTTTTTTTACGAACATTGCATTTTTGTGATGTTAAAAACTTTTATGTTTTGTGAAGCATGTGTTGATTATGTGTTTATTCATGAGTAACATCAACTTCAACTGTCCTCCATGAGGACTTTTATCCCAAAATGGGTATTTTATCTTCAATCTTTTTTTTGATTGTCTATAGAGGCCCACAGTGGAGGTGTCATAATACCCACCATTTATTTTTCCCATAGAGGATTTTAGAAACACAAAAGATAAGGGCTGTGTTTTGTGCAGGCTTACCCTGGCATAACGTTTTGTTTAGGCTTACCCTGGCATAACGTTTTGTGTAGGCTTACCCTGGCATAACGTTTTGCTAACCATTTAAAATCTCTCTCGGACAAGGTGACTTTCATCTGTATTTGCTCTCGGATTCAAAAATGACAATCAGCATCAAAGTAGACATCATGCAAATCTACAAATCCCTGCAAGCTCCTGCACGTCATCTCGAGCTGACACATTTGCTAACAGTTATTGTGTCAATTTAAAACTTCCACAAAAGAGAAATGTAGCATAAAGAAATGTAGCCAATGTAGCCAATGTATTCATTAGTACATTTAGCTAACATTAGATAGTTAACCCAGAAATTCTTACCTTTGCCTTGATTCGGCAGTCTGGTCCAGATCATCACGGCATTTGTAGTTCTTTATGATTAGCAGCTAATTAGCATTTAATTTGGGGGGAAAATGCAGGAAAATATATTGATAAAAATCACCTTGTCCTAGATAGATTTTCATGGTTATCAAAATGTCACACCAGGGTAACACTACATGTTTAAGTGTTTCTAAAATCCCATACAGGAAAAATGAATGTTGGAAAAACAATTGGAACCATTTCGCTGCTTGACCTCTAGGTTTTTATGGGTGTTATGACTCAGACTGTTGCACTCCATTATCGATCTTTGTAAAGGTCAACTCGTATGGAGGAATTAGCAATTTTGTTACAACTTTGTTGTAGTGATATGGTCATATTAACATTATATTGAGCATCTTCTGTGCGGTATATATCAGTATCAGTTAAACATTTGTTATTGATCAACTTGAGCTACAGAATCACTGATTCTCCATGATGATTTTTTATCCAAATTGGGAATTGTACATGTTATCATCACTCTGTGATTAGAAATCAAATGAAATGTTTAAATATCAGACCTTGTGTGGGAAAATGTTGCCCACATTATTTGAATAATGTGGATATTGAAAAGGGGAGAAAATGTTCTCTCATTTGTTTTTTTATAGACAATATATTGTTTTGTCTTTTATAAAGACAGTAAATGTCCTGTACTCTGTTAGAGTATCATATGTCTTGGAGATTGATCCAAGTTCTGGTTGTGATGTGTAATCACCTAAACTATTCACCTTATATGTAGGTGTTCAAGTCTATGATGCGACTCCTTGAGGCAATATCAATAAATCCCAAAATAATGAAATTAAATCATTTTTTATTGTCCTTGATCTTTCCTTCTCTCTACTGTCATCAACATATTTAATATAGTCTACAACACCGATCTACTCTATAAGGTCACACTTACTTTTGCAAAGATTTGTAATGACATTTTGGAAGATTAAAATATTCTATCTCAATCAAGTAATCTACAGTGGTCCCAGTTTTGAGCAGGAACAGAAATAGTGATGGCTTTATGTGTCTAACATGCTGACCACATGCTGACCACACGCGCATGATGATTTTGTCCACCCACACCAGACACGATCAGGACACACAGGTGAAATATCAAAACAAACTCTGAACCAACCTTATTCATGGGGACAGGTCAAAAAGCATGAAACATATGGAAAGTTAGCTAGCTAGTTTGCTGTTGCTAGCTAATCTGTCTGGGATATAAACACTGGGTTGTTATTTCAGCCGAAATGAACAAGGTTCTCTACTCCAACAATTAATCCAGATAAAAGGGTAAACTGAGTTTGTTTCTAGTAATCTCTCCTCTTCCAGGCTTCTTTTTTGGACTTTATATGGCAGTTGGCAACCAACTTTAAGGTGCATTAACACTACCAACTCAAATCAAAATATTTGTCACATGCGCCGAATTCAACAAGTGTAGACCTTACCGTGAAATGCTTACTTTACAACCCCTTAACCAACAGTGCAGTTCAAGAAGAGTTAAGAATATATTTATCAAATAAACTAAGTAAAAAATATAATATAATAACATAACAATAACAAGACTATATACAGTGGGTACTGGTACCAGTGTGCAGGGGCTACAGGTTAGAGGTAACTTGTACATGTAGGTAGGGGTGAAGTGACTATGCATAGATAATAAACAGTGAATAGCAGCAGAGTACAACATAAATGGAGAGGGTCAATGTAATAGTCTGGTGGCCATTTGATTAATTGTTCAGCAGTCTTATGGCTTAGGGGTAGAAGCTGTTACGGAGCCTTTTGGTCCTAGACTTTTCTCTCCGGTACCACTTGCCGTGCGGTAGCAGAGAAAACAGTCTATGACTTGGGTGACTGGAGTCTGACAATTTTATGGGCTTTCCTCTGACACTACCCTCTGTAGCGTCTTACGGTCAGATGCCAAGCAGTTCTCATACCAGGCGGCGATGCAACCGGTCAGGATGCTCTCGATGGTGCAGCTGTAGAACATTTTGAGGATCTGGGGACACATGCAACATCTTTTCAGTATCCTGAGGAGGAATAGGTTTTGTCGTGCAATCTTCAAGACTGTCTTGGTGTGTTAAGACCATGATAGATAATTGGTGATGTGGACACCAAGGAACTTGAAACTCTCGACCCTCTTCACTACTGCCCCGTCGATGTTAATGGGGGCCTGTTCGGCCCATTTTTTCCTGTAGTCCATGATCAGCTCCTTTGTCTTGCTCACATTGAGAGAGAGGTTGTTTTCCTTGCACCACATTGCCAGTTCTCTGACCTCCTCCCTATAGGTAGGCTGTCCCATAGTTGTCGGTGATCAGGCCTACCACTTTTGTGTCGTCAGGATACTTAATTGTGTTGGAGTCGTGTTTGGCTATGCAGTCGTGGGTGAACAGGGAGTACAGGGTCCTTAGCTTAGTGATGAACTTCTTGGGTACTATGGTGTTGAACGCCTAGCTGTAGTCAATGAACAGCATTCTCCTTTTGTCCAGGTGGGAAAGGGCAGCGTGGAGTGCAATTGCGATTGCGTCATCTGTGGATCTGTTGGGGCGGATGCGAATTGGAGTGGGTCTAGGGTATCCGGGATTGCTACGGGGCGGTAATCATTTAGGCAGGTTACCTTCGCTTCCTTGGGCACAGGGACTACAGTGGTCTGCATGAAACATGTTGGTATTACAGACTCAGTCAGGGAGAGGTGTACAATGTCAGTGAAGATACTTGCCAGTTGGTCTGCGGATGCTTTGAGTAAACATCCTGGTAATCCATCTGGCCCAGCGGCCTTGTCTTTTAAATGTATTTTTTATGTCACCTTTATTTGAGAATCTTGACTTGTTTAAATGTCTTGCTCACATCGGCTACCAATAGCATTATCACACAGTCATCGAGCTCTCGTGTTTCAGTGTTGCTTGCCTCGAAGCGAAGGCATTTTCCTCGTCTGGTAGGCTCGCGTCTGGGTTTCCCTTTGTAGTCCATAATAGTTTTCAAGCCCTGTCACATCAGATGAGCGTCAGAGTCGGTGTAGTAGGATTAAATCTTAATACTGTATTGTCACTTTGCTTGTTTGATGGTTCATCTGAGGGCATAGCAGGATTTCTTATAGACGTCCAGATAAGTGTCCCGCTCCTTGACAGTGGCAGCTCTAGCCTTTAGTTCGATGCGGATGTTGTCTGTAATCCATGTCTTCTGGTTGGGATATGTACGTACGGTCACTGTGGGGACAACATTGTCGATTAACTTATTGATGAAGCCGATGTCTGAGGTGGTATATTCCTCAATGCCATTGGATGAATCCTGGAACATATTCCAGTTTGTGCTAGCAAAACAGTCCTGTAGCGTAGCCTCCGCTTCATCTGACCAATTCCGTATTGAGCAAGTCACTGGTACTTCCTGGTTTAGGTTTTGCTTGTAAGCAGGAATATTGAGGATATAATTATGGTCAGATTTGACCAAATGGAAGGCGGGAGAGAGCTTTGTATTTAATTTTACCTTTATTTAAACAGGCAAGTCAGTTAAGAAGATATTCTTATTTTCAATGACGGCCTGGGAACAGTGGGTTAACTGCCTGTTCAGGGGCAGAACGACAGATTTGTATCTTGTCAGCTCGGGGGTTTGAACTCACAACCTTCCAGTTTCTAGTCCAACGCTCTAACCACTAGGCTACGTATGCATCTCTGTGTGTGGAGTAAAGGTGGTCTAGAGTTTCTAACCCTAGTTTTGGACTGGACTGGAGTGTGGACCTCAGTTCATCTTTAAATCACCCACGTGGGTATATGCTAGAGTTAGGGTTAGGGTTGAAACGGGTGTGGACATGAAGCTAGAGTTATGGTAGGGTTAGGGTTAGGGTTGAAACAGGGTGTGGACATGAAGCTAGAGTTATGGTAG
Organism: Oncorhynchus gorbuscha; assembly: GCF_021184085.1. Classification (NCBI taxonomy): domain Eukaryota; kingdom Metazoa; phylum Chordata; class Actinopteri; order Salmoniformes; family Salmonidae; genus Oncorhynchus; species Oncorhynchus gorbuscha. The sequence goes on along the minus strand of NC_060190.1, from coordinate 64,209,838 downwards.
GGTTAGGGTTAGGGTTGAAACAGGGTGTGGACATGAAGCTAGAGTTATGGTAGGGTTATGTTAGGTTTGAAACAGGTTGTGGACATGAAGCTAGAGTAAGGGTTGTGGTTAGTGTTTAGAAGGGATGTACAGTAAAACTAGGGTTAGGATTAAGGTTAGGGTTAAGGTGATTGCTAAAATCAACATGTCACTTGTCTCTCATTGATTCAATTTAGGTCAGAACCAAGACATGTCTATAGTGCTGATTGTTCTTTAACTCAAATAATTTCCTCCAATCCAAGTTTCAGGGAACCTTCTCTACGACCAGATGCTGTTTTGGTAATTGAAGCATTTTTAATGGTTGCCTAGAAACCGGACGAAACTGAATACCTAATATGATGCATTATAATAAGGCACACTTCTATTGTTCCCCCATTGAGAGCAGTGAATGGAGAGAGTGTGGGAAACCAAGGAAAACTCACTCACAGACTGCCTTTGGGACAATAGACTTCTGTACCCTGTATGATGAGGGGTGAGAAGGAATTTCACTAGTAAGGTTTCATCATTGAATTCTAGATATGAATTATATCACAGATATGTCCTCTGCATCAAAATGCTACAAAATCATGAATAGGTAGTAGCTATTTTTATGTTTCACATATTACACCCAGGGCTGTGGGATCAGGGGCTATGTGACAGTGGTAAAGCTTAGCTTCACCAGTTGAAATTAGACAACGAATTATAGGACTGCACAAGTGTTTTTTAAAATTATGACAAGGTTTAAGAGGAATTAGGTAACAGATCAGGAAATACATTATATTACACATGATCAGATTGTAGAGTCAAAGATGATACAGTTTATATCTAAAACGTATATCCTTGAAAGATCTAAAGTATTTAGTCCAATCTTGACTCACTCTGATCCGCCATATGCTATACAAGTCTATATCATCCGACATTCAAAAGGTTTGTATTTACTACCTTCTTAATTGATGTATGTCTGATTTAAAAAAACATTCCCCCCAGGGTTTTGACAGGAACTGCTTGTGTAGAGATTAATTAGCATTTAACAAGGAACATTTCTGTTGTTTAGTGGAAGCTAATTTGACTCAATAAAGAAAGAAATGGAATTGAAACTAAATTCAGCAAGACAGAACATTATAAATATTTGTTCTATATACAGGCATATATTTTTGTCAGCGGTAAAATCCATTGTGAGATAATAAAATGTGACTGAATAAGTGCTAAAGCATTGAAACACTATACATTCAACAATGGCTTTATACTGTAGTTGGGGACTAAGTTACACTGTACATTTAATGTAGAGGTTCTGTGTCACACATATAAGATGTGATGATGAGCGTGTGCTCTGTAAGTATCATTGATCCCAACATCAGGGAGTAGATAGAGTATAATGTTATTTTAATGTAGTCTGCAAAAAAACAATTCTGGAATAAAATGTAATAAATATCTGATTGTCAAACAGTATGGAAGGAGCCTGTAGTTGTTTTTTCCCTCCAGAATCCAGATGGTCTGTGACGTCAGGCTCGGTCTATAGCACAACACAGAGTCAAAAGCTGTCACTAATGCTCCACTGAGCAGTTTTTGTAGTGCATTGATCACAGCACACAGGACTGTGGGAAACTCAGATCAGTCCTCTACTCACACTGACCAGCAGCCTCAAGACAGAGGACACATCTGCTACCTCCAGACTTCACTACCTCTGGCAGTAGTCTGTCAAATCTGTGAATACACAGACACAAGAGCAGTATTGCAACATAAATATACCAGGGGGTGAATGTCAACTTACTTTTTACTACACATTATTACGTTTTAAAAGGCTCTGCTTTAAAAAAAATGAACGGAATCTAATTACTATAGTTAAAACCTCATGTTCAAATTCTCCATGAAACAAATTTTAGAAAGGCCTATTCCATTTCCAAGAATCTAATTGCAACTTAATTTCTCTATTTTGAAACTATATTCTCTTAGGTATGCAACCATTAAAAAAAAACATTTTCACGCAGGGGATCTGCGTCAGTCTCAAACGTGTAAGTCGTGATGATGAGTGTGTGCTCTCTCAGCATCATTGATCCTAACATCAGGCAGCAGATCTAAGGGTCACTGGCTTCCCAGATTCACACAACACTCTGAGTCTCTCTCCACCCCCCCCCACCTCTCCACCTGTTCCATGAGACGTGACCATTGTCCCCCAGCAATAAGAACACTGAGCATGTGGCAGCTCCACATTCCTCATTGTCCTTCCAAGCTCACCCATTGGCTACAGACTGTGAGAAACTCCAACAAGCCCAAGACCCACACATTCATATGCAGATTATTGACTATATATAGGAGAGATGAAGGTATTAAACATCAGATTCACTCTACACAGAGACCAGTACAGCACAGAGATCCAGCCATGGCACCTACAATCACTTCAGCTGTGATCTACTCTAATGAGCACCTGACTCTGACCAACAAGGTACATTTAGTTACAAATAGTGTTGCATTGTTTCAGTTTTTGCTTCTAGATATCATCCATTCATGTCAGATCTGTTGTATCCAGAATAATATTATTAATGACTCTCCTCTTCTTGCAGATAAGAAAGCCAGTGGTTGAGAAGTTACGCAGAGATCGTTTCAACAACAGCATTGAGCAGCTCAAGTCTCTCTTGGAGAGAGCCTCAACCAGCAGCCAGATTTCAAAAAGGAGAAAGCCGACATCCTGGAGATAATAGCAACAGAACCCGTCAGTGAGCTCCTCCTCAGCACCATTCAATCAGGGTTACTCCAGCTGTGTCCAAGAGATTGTGCACTTCCTGACCAAGGATGATGTGAAGACACAGACCCAGAGAAGACTGCTGAGCCACTTCCAGAGCCTGCATCCATCCTTTAATAAGAACAGAAGGGAGAGTGACCTGCCTCAGTTCAGCTCCCAGCCCAGGACAGCACCAGCAAAGAGAAGAGTCCAGTCCACACTGCTCTCTGGAAGCCCTGGTAGAGTCCTACAGACTGGAACTCCACTCTCAAACAAACTCAATGGACCATGTTGGTCTAACATTAATGTGATGGACAGTGATCAGAGATCTTCTTCATATTCTGCTTGTGCAGGATGTTAAAAGTTGTTTCGATTGAAACTTTTCATTGCAGTTGTACTGAACAAGTTAACATGTTTATCTAATATAAAACACTGAAATCTGCGAACACTGCATTTTTGTAATGTTAATAACCTTTGTTTTGTGAAGCATCATCATGTGTTGATTATGTTGATAATTTGCTTATTAATGATCAACTTCAACTGTCCTCCATGAGGACTTCTAACCCTAAATGTGTATTATATCTTCCATCTTTTTGTGATGATCTGTTACCGATCTGTTTAAAGGTCAACACTTATCAAGAATAAGCTATTTTGTTACAATTTAATTGTTGTAACGATATGGTCATATTAACATTATATTGAGCATCTTCTGTGAGGTATGTACCAGTATTAGTTAACCATTTGTTATTGATCAACTTGAGCTACAGAATCACTGATTCTCCATGATGATTATTTACCCAAACTGGGAATTGTACCTGTTATCATCACTCTGTGATAAGAAATAATTTATTTGTTTAAAGATCAGACTTTGTGTGAAAATGTTGCTCAAATTATTTTAATAATGTGTTTATTGTAACGGGTAGAAAATGTTCTCTCTCAATGTGAAACCTCAATTTATTTTGCACAATATGTTACTCTGTTCGAGTATCATATGTCTTGGAGATTGATCCAAGTTCTGGTTGTGATGTGTAATCACATAAACTATTCACCTTATATTTAGGTGTCTATGATGCGACTCCTTGAGTCAATGTCAATAAATCCCCAAATAATGAAATTAAATCATTTTTTATTGTTCTTGATCTTTCCTGTAATCAACATATTGACTGTAGACTACAACTGTCATGTTTTGTCTTATATTGTCTTGTCATTTTGCTTTTCCTTCTGTTCGTTTTCCCTCTGCTGGTCTTATTTGGTTCTTTCCCTCCTTCTATCCCTCTCTCTCCCCCCTCCCTCTCTCACTCTCTCGCTCTCTCTTCTCTCTATCGTTCCGTTCCTGCTCCCAGCTGTTCCTATTCCCCTAATCATCATTTAGTCTTCCCACACCTGTTCCCGATCCTTTCCCCTGATTAGAGTCCCTATTTATTCCTTTGTGATCCGTTCCTGTCCCGTCGGTTCCTTGTTTTGTATTCACCATGCTGTGATTGCGTTTCGCCCTGTCCTGTCGTGTTTTTTTGCCTTCATCAGATGCTGCGTGTGAGCAGGTGGCTCTATCAACTACGGCCTGCGCCTACCCGAAGCGACCTGCAGTCTGTGGCCGCTTCTCTAGTTATTCCCCTCTACAGACTAGAGGATTTTTGTTATTCCCTGTTTTGGATTTAAATAAACTCTGTTTCTGTTAAGTCGCTTTTGGGTCCTCTTTCACCTGCATGACAGAAGGAACCGACCAAGGAATGGACCCAGCGACTTCAGACGCTCGTTACACTGCCGTCGAGATCCAAGGAGCCATGCTCGGCAGACACGAGCAGGAATTGTCTGCTGCTCGCCATGCCGTGGAGAACCTGGCTGCTCAGGTTTCCGACCTCTCTGGACAGTTCCAGAGTCTACGTCTCGTGCCACCTGTTACTTCCTGGCCTGCCGAGCCTCCAGAACCTAGGGTTAATAACCCACCTTGCTACTCCGGGCAGCCCACTGAGTGCCGCTCCTTTCTCACGCAGTGTGAGATTGTGTTCTCTCTCCAACCCAACACATACTCTAGAGAGAGAGCTCGGGTTGCTTACGTCATTTCACTCCTTACTGGCCGGGCTCGAGAATGGGGCACAGCTATCTGGGAGGCAAGGGCTGATTGCTCTAACAAATTCCAGAACTTTAAAGAGGAGATGATTCGGGTTTTTGACTGTTCAGTTTTTGGTGGGGAGGCTTCTAGGGCCCTGGCTTCCTTATGCCAAGGTGAACGGTCCATAACGGATTATTCCATTGAGTTTCGCACTCTTGCTGCCTCTAGTGAGTGGAACGAGCCGGCGCTGCTCGCTCGTTTTCTGGAGGGACTCCACGCAGTGGTTAAGGATGAGATTCTCTCCCGGGAGGTTCCTTCAGATGTGGACTCTTTGATTGCTCTCGCCATCCGCATAGAACGACGGGTAGATCTTCGTCACCGGGCTCGTGGAAGAGAGCTCGCATCAACGGTGTTTCCCTGCTCCGCATCGCAACCATCTCCCCCTCTGGCTTTGAGACTGAGCCCATGCAGCTGGGAGGGATTCGCATCTCGAATAAGGAGAGGGAACGGAGGATCACCAACCGCCTGTGCCTCTATTGCGGAGTTGCTGGACATTTTGTTAATTCATGTCCAGTAAAAGCCAGAGCTCATCTGTAAGCGGAGGGCTACAGGTGAGCGCAACTACTCAAGTCTCTCCATCAAGGTCCTGTACTACTTTGTCGGTCCACCTACGCTGGACCGGTTCGGGTGCTACATGTAGTGCCTTGATAGACTCTGGGGCTGAGGGTTGTTTCATGGACGAAGCATGGGTTCGGAAACATGACATTCCTTTCAGAGAGTTAGATAAGCCTACGCCCATGTTCGCCTTAGATGGTAGTCATCTTCCCAGTATCAGATTTGAGACACTACCTTTAACCCTCACAGTATCTGGTAACCACAGTGAGACTATTTCTTTTTTGATTTTCCGTTCACCGTTTACACCTGTTGTTTTGGGTCATCCCTGGCTAGTATGTCATAATCCTTCTATTAATTGGTCTAGTAATTCTATCCTATCCTGGAACGTTTCTTGTCATGTGAAGTGTTTAATGTCTGCCATCCCTCCCGTTTCTTCTGTCCCTACTTCTCAGGAGGAACCTGGCGATTTGACAGGAGTGCCGGAGGAATATCATGATCTGCGCACGGTCTTCAGTCGGTCCCGAGCCAACTCCCTTCCTCCTCACCGGTCGTATGATTGTAGTATTGATCTCCTTCCGGGGACCACTCCTCCTCGAGGTAGACTATACTCTCTGTCGGCTCCCGAACGTAAGGCTCTCGAGGATTATTTGTCTGTGTCTCTTGACGCCGGTACCATAGTGCCTTCTTCTTCTCCGGCCGGGGCGGGGTTCTTTTTGTTAAGAAGAAGGACGGTACTCTGCGCCCCTGCGTGGATTATCGAGGGCTGAATGACATAACGGTTAAGAATCGTTATCCGCTTCCCCTTATGTCATCAGCCTTCGAGATTCTGCAGGGAGCCAGGTGCTTTACTAAGTTGGACCTTCGTAACGCTTACCATCTCGTGCGCATCAGGGAGGGGGACGAGTGGAAAACGGCGTTTAACACTCCGTTAGGGCATTTTGAGTACCGGGTTCTGCCGTTCGGTCTCGCCAATGCGCCAGCTGTTTTTCAGGCATTAGTTAATGATGTTCTGAGAGACATGCTGAACATTTTTGTTTTTGTCTATCTTGACGATATCCTGATTTTTTCTCCGTCACTCGAGATTCATGTTCAGCACGTTCGACGTGTTCTACAGCGCCTTTTAGAGAATTGTCTCTACGTAAAGGCTGAGAAGTGCTCTTTTCATGTCTCCTCCGTTACTTTTCTCGGTTCCGTTATTTCCGCTGAAGGCATTCAGATGGATTCCGCTAAGGTCCAAGCTGTCAGTGATTGGCCCGTTCCAAGGTCACGTGTCGAGTTGCAGCGCTTTTTAGGTTTCGCTAATTTCTATCGGCGTTTCATTCGTAATTTCGGTCAAGTTGCTGCCCCTCTCACAGCTCTTACTTCTGTCAAGACGTGTTTTAAGTGGTCCGGTTCCGCCCAGGGAGCTTTTGATCTTCTAAAAGAACGTTTTACGTCCGCTCCTATCCTCGTTACTCCTGACGTCACTAGACAATTCATTGTCGAGGTTGACGCTTCAGAGGTAGGCGTGGGAGCCATTCTATCCCAGCGCTTCCAGTCTGACGATAAGGTTCATCCTTGCGCTTATTTTTCTCATCGCCTGTCGCCATCTGAGCGCAACTATGATGTGGGTAACCGTGAACTGCTCGCCATCCGCTTAGCCCTAGGCGAATGGCGACAGTGGTTGGAGGGGGCGACCGTTCCTTTTGTCGTTTGGACAGACCATAAGAACCTTGAGTACATCCGTTCTGCCAAACGACTTAATGCCCGTCAAGCTCGTTGGGCGTTGTTTTTCGCTCGTTTCGAGTTTGTGATTTCTTACCGTCCGGGTAGCAAGAACACCAAGCCTGATGCCTTATCCCGTCTGTTTAGTTCTTCTGTGGCTTCTACTGATCCCGAGGGGATTCTTCCTTATGGGCGTGTTGTCGGGTTAACAGTCTGGGGAATTGAAAGACAGGTTAAGCAAGCACTCACGCACACTGCGTCGCCGCGCGCTTGTCCTAGTAACCTCCTTTTCGTTCCTGTTTCCACTCGTCTGGCTGTTCTTCAGTGGGCTCACTCTGCCAAGTTAGCGGGTCATCCCGGTGTTCGAGGCACTCTTGCGTCTATTCGCCAGCGCTTTTGGTGGCCGACTCAGGAGCGTGACACGCGCCGTTTCGTGGCTGCTTGTTCGGACTGCGCGCAGACTAAGTCGGGTAACTCTCCTCCTGCCGGTCGTCTCAGACCGCTCCCATTCCTTCTCGACCATGGTCTCACATTGCCTTAGACTTCATTACCGGTCTGCCTTTGTCTGCGGGGAAGACTGTGATTCTGACGGTTGTCGATAGGTTCTCTAAGGCGGCACATTTCATTCCCTCGCTAAACTTCCTTCCGCTAAGGAGACGGCACAAATCATTATTGAGAATGTATTCAGAATTCATGGCCTCCCGTTAGACGCCGTTTCAGACAGAGGCCCGCAATTCACGTCACAGTTTTGGAGGGAGTTCTGTCGTTTGATTGGTGCGTCCGTCAGTCTCTCTTCCGGGTTTCATCCCCAGTCTAACGGTCAAGCAGAGAGGGCCAATCAGACGATTGGTCGCATACTACGCAGCCTTTCTTTCAGAAACCCTGCGTCTTGGGCAGAACAGCTCCCTGGGCAGAATACGCTCACAATTCGCTTCCTTCGTCTGCTACCGGGTTATCTCCGTTTCAGAGTAGTCTGGGTTACCAGCCTCCTCTGTTCTCATCCCAGCTTGCCGAGTCCAGCGTTCCCTCCGCTCAAGCGTTTGTCCAACGTTGTGAGCGCACCTGGAGGAGGGTGAGGTCTGCACTTTGCCGTTACAGGGCACAGACGGTGAGAGCCGCCAATAAACGCAGGATTAAGAGTCCAAGGTATTGTTGCGGCCAGAGAGTGTGGCTTTCCACTCGCAACCTTCCTCTTACGACAGCTTCTCGTAAGTTGACTCCGCGGTTCATTGGTCCGTTCCGTGTCTCCCAGGTCGTCAATCCTGTCGCTGTGCGACTGCTTCTTCCGCGACATCTTCGTCGCGTCCATCCTGTCTTCCATGTCTCCTGTGTTAAGCCCTTTCTTCGCACCCCCCGTTCGTCTTCCCTCCCCCCCTCCCGTCCTTGTCGAGAGCGCACCTATTTACAAGGTACATAAGATCATGGACATGCGTTCTCGGGGACGGGGTCACCAATACCTAGTGGATTGGGAGGGTTACGGTCCTGAGGAGAGGAGTTGGGTTCCGTCTCGGGACGTGCTGGACCGTTCACTGATTGATGATTTCCTCCGTTGCCGCCAGGATTCCTCCTCGAGTGCGCCAGGAGGCGCTCGGTGAGTGGGGGGGGGTACTGTCATGTTTTGTCTTATATTGTCTTGTCATTTTGCTTTTCCTTCTGTTCGTTTTCCCTCTGCTGGTCTTATTTGGTTCTTTCCCTCCTTCTATCCCTCTCTCTCCCCCTCCCTCTCTCACTCTCTCGCTCTCTCTTCTCTCTATCGTTCCGTTCCTGCTCCCAGCTGTTCCTATTCCCCTAATCATCATTTAGTCTTCCCACACCTGTTCCCGATCCTTTCCCCTGATTAGAGTCCCTATTTATTCCTTTGTGATCCGTTCCTGTCCCGTCGGTTCCTTGTTTTGTATTCACCATGCTGTGATTGCGTTTCGCCCTGTCCTGTCGTGTTTTTTGCCTTCATCAGATGCTGCGTGTGAGCAGGTGGCTCTATCAACTACGGCCTGCGCCTACCCGAAGCGACCTGCAGTCTGTGGCCGCTTCTCTAGTTATTCCCCTCTACAGACTAGAGGATTTTTGTTATTCCCTGTTTTGGATTTAAATAAACTCTGTTTCTGTTAAGTCGCTTTTGGGTCCTCTTTCACCTGCATGACAACAACACAGATCTACTGTATAAGGTCTTACTTACTTTTGCAATGATTGGTAATGAAGTTTTGGAAGATTAAAATATTGCATCGCAATCAAGTAATCTACAGTGGTCCCAGTAATGAGCAGAAACAGAAATAGTGATGGCTGTATGTGTCTAACATGCTGATCACATGCTGCACCATCACGCGTGCGGTCAGCATGTCAGACACCTAAAGGAATCACATGTTGAAATATCAAAACAGACTCTGAACCAACCTTATTAGTTTTGGGACAGGCCGAAAAGCATGAACATTTATGGAAATTCAGCTAGCTAGCTTGCTGTTGCCAGCTATTTTGTCCTGTGATATAAACATTGAGTTGTTATCCTACCTGAAATGCACAAGGTCCTCTACTCCAACAATTAATCCACAGATAAAAGGGTAAACCGAGTTTGTTTCTAGTAATCTCTCTTCCTTCAGGCTTCTTCTTCTGACTTAGCATGGCTTTTGGACACCACTTTAAGGTGCATTACCACTACCAATTGTACTGGAGTGTGGACCTCAGTTCATATTTCAATCACCCACGTGGGTATATGCTCCTAAAAACCAATGAGGAGATGGAACATGGGTATATTGTCCTAAAAACCAATGAGGAGATGGAACATGGGTATATTGTCCTAAAAACCAATGAGGAGATGGAACATGGGCATATTGTCCTAAAAACCAATGAGGAGATGGAACATGGGTATATTGTCCTAAAAACCAATGAGGAGATGGAACATGGGTATATTGTTCTAAAAACCAATGAGGAGATGGAACATGGGTATATTGTCCTAAAAACCAATGAGGAGATGGGAGAGGTGGGACGTACAGTGCATCAAACATCACAAATATAACCAAGTTCTATTTTAGTTCCTGGCAACGCAGAATCTCGTTGAGGCACGAGACGTGAGCTGTGTGGTCAGCATGTAAGAAGAAAAGGCCCAGGGTGTGGACATGAAGCTAGAGTTATGGTTAGGGTTGAAAAAGGGTGTGGACATGAAGCTGGAGTTAGGGTTATGGTTGAAACGGGGTGTGGGCATGAAGCTAGAGTTATGGTTAGGGTTATTGTTAGGGTTGAAACAGGGTGTGGACATGAAGCTGGAGTTAGGGTTAGGGTTGAAACGGGGTGTGGACATGAAGCTGGAGTTATGGTTAGGGTTGAAACAGGGTGTGGACATGAAGCTGGAGTTAGGGTTAGGGTTGAAACAGGGTGTGGACATGAAGCTGGAGTTATGGTTAGGGTTATTGTTAGGGTTGAAACTGGGTGTGGACATGAAGCTAGAGTTATGGTTAGGGTTATGGTTAGGGTTGAAACAGGGTGTGGACATGAAGCTGGAGTTATGGTTAGGGTTGAAACAGGGTGTGGACATGAAGCTGGAGTTATGGTTAGGGTTATGGTTAGGGTTGAAACAGGGTGTGGACATGAAGCTGGAGTTAGGGTTAGGGTTATTGTTAGGGTTGAAACAGGGTGTGGACATGAAGCTAGAGTTATGGTTAGGGTTATTGTTAGGGTTGAAACAGGGTGTAGACATGAAGCTGGAGTTATGGTTAGGGTTGAAACAGGGTGTGGACATGAAGCTGGAGTTAGGGTTAGGGTTGAAACAGGGTGTGGACATGAAGCTGGAGTTATGGTTAGGGTTATTGTTAGGGTTGAAACAGGGTGTGGACATGAAGCTGGAGTTATGGTTAGGGTTGAAACAGGGTGTGGACATGAAGCTGGAGTTAGGGTTAGGGTTGAAACGGGGTGTGGACATGAAGCTGGAGTTATGGTTAGGGTTATGGTTAGGGTTGAAACAGGGTGTGGACATGAAGCTGGAGTTATGGTTAGGGTTATGGTTAGGGTTGAAACAGAGTGTGGACATGAAGCTGGAGTTAGGGTTGATGTTAGTGTTAGGGTTCAGAAGGGGTGTGGACATACAGTAAAACTAGGGGTAGGATTAAGGTTAGGGTTAAGGTGATGGCTAAAATCAACATGTCACTTGTCTCTCATTGATTCAATTTAGGTCAGAACCAAGACATGTGCTACTCTATAGTGCTGACTGTTCTTTAACTAAAATAATTTCCTCCAAGCCAGGTTTTTCAGGGAACCTTCTCTACGACCAGATGCTGTTTTGGTAATTGAAGCATTTTTAATGGTTGCCTAGAAACTGGACTGAACTGAATACCTAATATCATGCATTATAATAAGGCACACTTCTATTGTTCCACCATTGAGAGTGAATGGAGAGAGTGTGGGAAACCAAGGAAAACTCACTCACAGTCCCGCTTTGGGACAATAGACTCAGACTCCTGTACCCTGTATGATGAGGGGTGAGAAGGAATTTCACTAGTACGCTTTCATCATAGAATTCTAGATATGAATTATACCACCTCTGCATCAAAATGCTACAAAATCATGTATAGGTAGCAGCTATTTTTATGTTTCACATATTGCACCCAGGGCTGTGGGATCAGGGGCTATGTGACAGTGGTAAAGCTTAGCTTAACATGTTTCAAGCAGACCACCATAGTCCCTGTGCCCAAGAACACTAAGGTAATCTGCCTAAATGACTGCCGACCCGTATCACTCACGTCTGTAGCCATGAAAGGCTTTGAAAGGCTGGTCATGGCTCACATCAACACCATTATCCCAGAATCCCTAGAGTCACTCCAATTTCTGCCATTTATCACTCGGCCCCCTTCTTTGCCACAACAGCCACTTTACTAACCCTACCTACATTTACATAATTACCTCAACTACCTCGACACCGGTGCCCCCGCACGTTGACACAACAGCCACTTTACTAACCCTACCTACATTTACATAATTACCTCAACTACCTCGGCACCGGTGCCCCGCACGTTGACACAACAGCCACTTTACTAACCCTACCTACATTTACATAATTACCTCAACTACCTCGACACCGGTGCCCCCCGCACGTTGACACAACAGCCACTTTACTAACCCTACCTACATTTACATAATTACCTCAACTACCTCGACACCGGTGCCCCCGCACGTTGACACAACAGCCACTTTACTAACCCTACCTACATTTACATAATTACCTCAACTACCTCGACACCGGTGCCCCCGCACGTTGACACAACAGCCACTTTACTAACCCTACCTACATTTACATAATTACCTCAACTACCTCGACACCGGTGCCCCCCCGTTGACACACGTTGACACAACAGCCACTTTACTAAACCCTACAACTACATTTACATAATTACCTACAACATAATTACCTCAACTACCTCGGCACCGGTGCCCCCGCACGTTGACACAACAGCCACTTTACTAACCCTACCTACATTTACATAATTACCTCAACTACCTCGGCACCGGTGCCCCCGCACGTTGACACAACAGCCACTTTACTAACCCTACCTACATTTACATAATTACCTCAACTACCTCGGCACCGGTGCCCCCGCACGTTGACACATTGACACAATATTTACCTACATGTGATCAGTACAACAACAAAAAAGTATGAAAGTATATGCCTGGATCAGAGTGTCTGCTAAAATGTGAATGTTGTATCGAAGATTATAAATCTTATAACTAAAATGTACACGTTTGAAATATATTCAGCTTTCAGTCCATTCTTGACCATCTCTGAATGGCCATATGCTGTACAAGTCTATATCTTCCGATAGTCCAAATATGTGTATTTACTACATTCTTAATACATGCACGTCAGATTTTTTTTTTAATGGGAACTGCTTGTATAGAGATGAATTAACATTTAACAAGGCACACTTCTGTTGTTAGGTGGAAGCTCTGTCAATGGGCAGAGTGTGGGAAAGCTCTGGAAAGCAGAGTCTCAGTCTAGTGTCATCATCAACATCAGTCCGACCAGCACCCGTCTGTCTGGGGAACACCCAGAGTCACTGGGGAATAGCCACACTTATAGAAGGGAATTAAACAATAGCTGAATACATCAGTTTCTCCAGGGCACAAACATAACGTAGAAATGAACACTGATCAAGTACAGTATATGTCTTGCAGCACACTTTTAGGATAAAATCAAGTGTTTCCCTCCAGAATCCAGATGGTCTGTGATGTCATACTCTGTCTATAATACAACACAGAGCCAATAGCCGTCACTGAGGGTTCACTGAGCAGCTTTTGTAGTGCATTGATCACGGCACACATGACTCAGCTATCAGCTATCTACTCACACTGACCAGTAGCTTCAAGACAGAGGAAACATCTGCTACCTCTAGACTCCAGAGTGCTTGACCATATAATTACTAATTCTGACTTTCGAGACCTCATGATATTAATACAATATCGAACCTGTGAACTTAACCACAAGCAATATTTCTCTGCAAATAAACATACTTGCTCTCTCAGCATCATTGATTCCAACATCAGGCAGCAGATCTGGCGGTCACCAGATTCACACAACACTCTGAGTCTCTCTCCACCCCCCCCCCCCCCCCCCTTCCTCACCATTCCACCTGTTCCATGAGACGTGACCATTGTCCCCCAGCAATAAGAACACTGAGCATGTGGCAGCTCCACATTCCTCATTGTCCCCCCCAAGCTCACATATTGGCTACAGACTGTGAGAAACTCCAACAAGCTCAAGACCCACACATTCATATGAAGATTATGGACTATATATAGGAGAGATGAAGCCAGTAGGAATCAGATTCACTCTACACAGAGGCCAGCACAGAGATCCAACCATGGAACCTACAATCACTTCAGCTGTGATCTACTCGAATGAGCACCTGACTGACGAACAAGGTAAATTGAAGAATCAATTAAAAGAGATTGTGCACTTCCTGACCAAGGATGAGGTGAAGACACAAACCCAGAAAAGACTGCTGAGCCACGTCTAGAGCCTGCATCCATCCTCTGATAAGAACAGGACCTGCCTTAGTTCAGCTCCACAGCCCAGCATCAGCAAAGAGAAGAGTCAAGTCAACATCACCCTCTGGAGTCTCTGGTTGAGTCCTACAGACTGGAACTCCACTCTCAAACAAAGTCAATGGACCATGTTGGTCTAACATTAATGTGATGGACAGTGATCAGAGATCTTCCTCATCATCTGAGCATATAGCATTTTTAAATGTCTTGCAGTGATTGAGACTTTTTATTTCAGTTGTTTTGAAGTAAAAGCATTTTTCTGAGAAAAATGTGGAAGGTATGAAAACAATATTGTTGTCGTGTTCATTGAAATCGTAACCTTGACTATGTTGATCATGTTTTTATTCATGATTAAGCTTAGCTTTAATAGCTTTAATGGTCCTAGATGAGGAATTTTAACCCAAAAATGGGATCAATCTGTTTGTGATTGTCCATGACAGATCTGTTTTTAGGTCAAAATGTATAAGCAACATTTTTTTTTTACCACTACATTGTATTCAGTATCTTCTGTGAAGCATTGATAATGTTAAACCCGAGTTATAGCATCAATGTTTCTCTATGAGGATGATTTACCCAAACTGGGTATTATGTTATCATCACTCTGTGACTATCACTATTTTATCTGTTTTATTACCTGAAAAATGTATTTACTGCAGATGTTTTCTCATTGTAAAACCCTTGTTCATTTCAAACAATTCTGTGTGTCTTTACTCTGATGGAGTATCATGTCTTGGAGATTTATCCAAGTTCTTGTTGTGACATTGAATCACTTTATTTGCACCTTAAGTTAAGGTGTTATCTATAATGTGACTCATTGACTCGATTTTAATACAATAAATGTAATTACTTTGCTCTTGTTTCCTTTTCCCTCTCGTTACTATGACAACATTTTAGCTCAACATCATGCCAAATGCTTACAATTATCAATTTTGGTCTAAGATGAATGTATTGAGCAGTTATTATCAAGTAATTATCTTCTTAATTTATTGTTTATTTTTTATTTAATGTTTATTTAACTAGGAAAGTCTTATTTACAATGACGGCCTACCAAAAGGCAAAAGGCCTCCAGCAGGGATGGGGGCTGGGATTAAAATAAATAAAAAAAATATAGGACAAAACACACATCACGACACCACAACACTACTTAAAGAGAGACCTAAGACATATCAAGGCAGCAACCCATGACAACACAGCATGATAATAACACAACATGGCAACAACACAGTAGCAACACTACATGGCAGCAACAAATCAAAATCAAATCAAATTTATTTATATAGCTCTTCGTACATCAGCTGATATCTCAAAGTGCTGTACAGAAACCCAGCCTAAAACCCCAAACAGCAAGCAATGCAGGTGTAGAAGCACGGTGGCTAGGAAAAACTCCCTAGAAAGGCCAAAACCTAGGAAGAAACCTAGAGAGGAACCAGGCTATGTGGGGTGGCCAGTCATCTTCTGGCTGTGCCGGGTGGAGATTATAACAGAACATGGCCAAGATGTTCAAATGTTCATAAATGACCAGCATGGTCGAATAATAACAAGGCAGAACCGTTGAAACTGGAGCAGCAGCACAGTCAGGTGGACCAGGGGACAGCAAGGAGTCATCATGTCAGGTAGTCCTGGGGCACGGTCCTAGGGCTCAGGTCCACCAAGAGAGAGAAAGAAAGAGAGAATTAGAAAGAGCATATGTGGGGTGGCCAGTCCTCTTCTGACTGTGCCGGGTGGAGATTATAACAGAACATGGCCAAGATGTTCAAATGTTCATAAATGACCAGCATGGTCTAATAATAGTAAGGCAGAACAGTTGAAACTGGAGCAGCAGCATGGCCAGGTGGACTGGGGACAGCAAGGAGTCATCATGTCAGGTAGTCCTGGGGCATGGTCCTAGGGCTCAGGTCCTCCGAGAGAGAGAAAGAAAGAAGGAGAGAATTAGAGAACGCACACTTAGATTCACACAGGACACCGAATAGGACAGGAGAAGTACTCCAGATATAACAAACTGACCCTAGCCCCCCGACACAATCTACTGCAGCATAAATACTGGAGGCTGAGACAGGAGGGGACAGGAGACACTGTGGCCCCATCCGAGGACACCCCCGGACAGGGCCAAACAGGAAGGATATAACCCCACCCACTTTGCCAAAGCACAGCCCCCACACCACTAGAGGGATATCTTCAACCACCAACTTACCATCCTGAGACAAGGCTGAGTATAGCCCACAAAGATCTCCGCCACGGCACAACCCAAGGGGGGGGGGGAGCGGCCAACCCAGACAGGATGACTACAACAGAGAATCAACCCACTCAGGTGACGCACCCCCTGCAGGGACGGCATGAGAGAGCCCCAGTAAGCCAGTGACTCAGCCCCTGTAATAGGGTTAGAGGCAGAGAATCCCAGTGGAAAGAGGGGAACCGGCCAGGCAGAGACAGCAAGGGCGGTTCGTTGCTCCAGAGCCTTTCCGTTCACCTTCCCACTCCTGGGCCAGACTGCACTCAATCATATGACCCACTGAAGAGATGAGTCTTCAGTAAAGACTTAAAGGTTGAGACCGAGTTTGCGTCTCTGACATGGGTAGGCAGACCGTTCCATATAAATGGAGCTCTATAGGAGAAAGCCCTGCCTCCAGCTTTTTGCTTAGAAATTCTAGGGACAATTAGGAGGCCTGCCTCTTGTGACCGTAGCGTACGTGTAGGTATGTACGGCAGGACCAAATCAGAGAGATAGGTAGGAGCAAGCCCATGTAATGCTTTGTAGGTTAGCAGTAAAACCTTGAAATCAGCCCTTGCTTTGACAGGAAGCCAGTGTAGAGAGGCTAGCACTGGAGTAATATGATCAAATTTTTTGGTTCTAGTCAGGATTCTAGCAGCCGTATTTAGCACTAACTGAAGTTTATTTCGTGCTTTATCCGGGTAGCCGGAATGTAGAGCATTGCAGTAGTCTAACCTAGAAGTGACAAAACACAACACAACATGATAGCAGCACAGGACATGGTACAAACATGATTGGGCACAGGCAACAGCCCAAAGGGCAAGAAGGTAGAGGCAGCAATACATCATGCAAAGCAGCTTCAACTGTCAGAAAGAGTTTCCATGATTGAGTCTTTGAATGAAGAGATTGAGATAAAACTATCCAGTTTGAGTGTTTGTTGCAGCTCGTTCCAGTCGCTAAATGCAGCTAACTGAAAAGATAAGTGACCCAGGGATGTGTGTGCTTTGGGGACCTTTAACAGAATGTGACTGGCAGAATGGGTGTTGTATGTGGAGGATGAGGGCTGCAGTAGGTATCTCAGATATGGGGGAGTGAGGCCTAGCAGGGTTTTATAAATCAACATCAACCAGTCGGTCTTGCAACGGGTGTACAGAGACGACCAGTTTCCAGGGGAGTATAGAGTGCAGTGATGTGTCCTATAAGGAGTATTGGTGGCAAATCTAATGGCAGAATGGTAAAAAAACATCTAGCCGCTCGAGAGCACCCTAACCTGCCGATGTATAAATTACGTCTCCGTAATGTAGCATGAGTAGGATGGTAATCTGAGTCGGGCTTAGTTTGGCAGCTGGGAAGAAAGAGAAGCGATTATGATAGCGGAAACCGAGTCTATATTTAACTTAGCCTGCAGCTTTGATATGTGCTGAGAGAAGGACAGTGTACCGTCTAGCCATACTCCCAAGTACTTGTATGATGTGACTACCTCAAGCTCTAAACCCTCAGAGGTAGTAATCACACCTGTGGGAGAGGGGCATTCTTATAACCAAACCACATGACCTTTGTTTTGGAAGGGTTCAGAACAAAGTTAAGGGCAGAGAAAGCTTGTTGGACACTAAGAAAGCTTTGTTGTAGAGCGTTTAACACAAAATCTGTGGAGGGGCCAGCTGAGTGTAAGACTGTATCATCTGCATATAATTAGATGAGAGAGCTTCCTACTGCCTGAGCTATGTTGTTGATGTAAATTGAGAAGAGTGTGGGGCCTAGGATCGAGCCTTGGGGTACTCCCTTGCTGACAGGCAGTGGCTGAGACAGCAGATGTTCTGACTTTATACATTGCACTCTTTGAGAGAGGTAGTTAGCAAACCAGGCCAAAGACCCCTCAGAGACATCAATACTCCTTAGCCGGCCCACAAGAATGGAATGGTCTACCGTATCAAAAGCTTTGGCCAAGTCAATAAAAAGAGCAGCACAACATTGCTTAGTATCAAGTGCAATGGTGACATCATTTCCATCACATGCACAGGGAGTTTATGATGTAAGTTATGAAGCTTTATGTCATGGTATGTAGGCCTACCTGAAGTCTAATTACACTATCAGAATTACCATGGAAATGTGTGATGTCGCTAGAGATAGTGAACGCCAAATTGAGCAATTGAGCATTTGAATGAAGCCATTCCACTGGGCACATACTTCAACTCAATGTGTATCCACTTTGGTTCAACATAACTTAATTGAAATGACGTGGAAACAACGTTGATTCAACCACTGTGTGCCAAGTGGGATGATAATACAACACCATTAACGCTGAAAGTGTGGGCACAATTTGTTTTGTCTTAATAACTTTAATTTAAAGCCATTTAAAGAACAAATTGATTAGTAATTGATCTTGAACAATGAGATCAAACCAAAAATGGCTCGAAATTGTGCGTGGTGCCACAATGTGGTGCTACTTGTTGTTGGACGTGGCAGAGAACAATCATTGTGCAAGTTAAAATCAAATCAAATCCAATTTTATTTGTCACATACACATGGTTAGCCGATGTTAATGCGAGTGTAGCGAAATGCTTGTGCTTCTAGTTCCGACAATGCAGTAATAACCAACAAGTAATCTAACTAACAATTCCAAAACTACTGTCTTATACACACAACTGTAAGGGGATAAAGAATATGTACATAAAGATATATGAATGAGTGATGGTACAGAGTGGCATACGCAAGATACAGTAGATGGTATCGGGTACAGTATATACATATACGATGAGTATCTAAACAAAGTGGCATAGTTAAAGTGGCTAGTGATACATGTATTACATAAAGATGCAGTAGATGATATAGAGTACAGTATATACGTATACATATGAGATGAATAAGGTAGGGTATGTAAACATTATATTAGGTAGCATTGTTTAAAGTGGCTAGTGATATATTTTACATCATTTCCCATCAATTCCCATTATTAAAGTGGCTGGAGTTGAGTCAGTGTGTTGGGAGCAGCCACTCAATGTTAGTGGTGGCTGTTTAACAGTCTGATGGCCTTGAGATAGAAGCTGTTTTTCAGTCTCTCGGTCCCAGCTTTGATGCACCTGTACTGACCTCGCCTTCTGGATGATAGCGGGGTGAACAGGCAGTGGCTCGGGTGGTTGTTGTCCTTGATGATCTTTATGGCCTTCCTGTAACATTGGGTGGTGTAGGTGTCCTGGAGGGCAGGTAGTTTGCCCCTGGTGATGCGTTGTGCAGGAAAAGCACCCAAAGGTATTAGAACAGTTATATGCCTATGCCTGCACATTTGGAGGTCTGAGTTACCTGTGAATAAGATATAGACTGCAAGAGTCAATTAATGACGTTAATTTAATGCAACTATTTATCAAAGACATATAAAGTGACATCACTACACAAATGTAGTGGGAAAAAAATATGTTTCTCTTATAACAGAGAATCCCCAAAAGATGGATGATGCAGTATCATACCCATTTTGGGTTAAAAGTCCTCATGGAGGATAGTTAACATATGTTGCACAGAACATAAGATTACAATTTCAATTATAACTGTAATTAATTATATTGTTTTCATAGATCAAATCATTTTATTAGATACATTTCTTCAGCACATAATAGTTAAGTTTCAATGAAAACCTTCTGCATGAACAGAAGATTAAGAAGATATCTTCCTATTCTCATTACTGTCCAGTATATTAATCTTAAACCTACATGAAAAAACATTTTTGGGGACTTGGTCCATTATGTTTGTCAGAGAGTAGCGCTCCAGTAAGTAGGACTCTACCAGGGCCTTTAGAGGGCGCTGTTGACTGGACTCTTCTTTAAGCTATAGCTGTGCTGGGCTGTATAAATAGTTCTGATCTGCAATTACATGATTTGTTCATCAATGATATATACAGTAAAGAGAAAGTAAACAATGGAATGTTTATGAATGCCAATGAAAAATAGGTCACCTGGTTTGATACATATTCACCAATAATTGAAGTAACAAAGTAATGTGTGGTAGAGTTAAACATTTGGTCATGCTGCAGACTCTTACCAAGAACCTAAGAGGTACTATGGTCTGGCTGGAAAGATCCTGTAAAAAGGCTTTTTGAAAGGACATTTATACCAAGCGACCATCCACTGGCTTCTGGATTAGGATTTTTTCCAGGATGGAAAACTGACTTATTTTTTGCCATCATTTGAAGGTTATGACATTTCAAATTATATATATTTTGAAGTGCAATGCTAAAAATCCCCGGTAGATGACAGTCTTAGAATAACTGTCCATCATTTTAACGTGGTCTCAGAACATTTGTATTATTCTGCATGTAAATCCGTATGCTCCATTTAGTATGATATGTTACGTTTCGTATGGTATGTATTTATTTGTGAATGTCCATCATCCATTTCGTATGATATGCTACGAATTGTAATTCATACAATATGTTACGAACTGCAATTTGTACATTTGTTACGAATTAGCAAAACATATGATATGTTACGAATTCCAATTTGTTGTGGCTGACGTTAGCTAGGTTGCGAGGTTAGCCGGCTGAGTTGCAAAGTTGCTAATTAGCTCAAATTCGAAAGTTGTCCGTGATAGCTAGACGTTTATGTTATACGCCCACCCATCCATCCACCCTGACCTTCCTTTTGTTTTTGTCTTAAGTAACCTTCTATCTTATGTAACACTACCAAACATAATATCATAGTCTCCCAGATTTACTCTCCTCAATTGGTAGTTACAGTGTTGTCCCATCGCTGCAACTCGGGAGAGGCGAAGGTCAAGAGCCATGCATCCTCCAAAACACAACCCTGCTCGATTAAGCACCAATGTGTTGGAGGAAAAAAGAGTTGCTAGAGCGCAACACGACATCCCGGCTGGCCAAACCCTCCCCTAACGCAGACAACGATGGGCCAATTGTGTGCCGCCTCATGGGTCTCCCGGACACAGCCGGCTGCAACACAGCCCAGGATTGAACCCAGATCTGTAGTGTCTCCTCAAGCACTGCGATGCAGTGCCTTAGACCCCTGCACCACTCAGGAGGTCCCCAGTCTCATAATGTCTGAGCCAACCTATACATCAAGTCCATCTCTGGAGAACAAACAGTGTCAGGTGTACAAACAATGAAACCATTAGGCCTATGTGTTCTTAATCACACATGAGTGCTTTAGCCTAATAGTTAATAGAAAGAGTGATTTGTGAATATTGATCTTGACTTTCTTCTTACTTCACTGATGTGTCCACCAGGTACATCAGCACATTAAATGATTGGGGTTCTTGATGACAATGGTAACAATACGTACTGTAAGATATTATTTCAGATTATCAGGCTTTAATTAGATGTAAATATCATACTAAACAAACATCATGATGTCTGCATAACTTTCATTATAGTGCCTCACAATGACTCTGATGAATATCTAAGTAAATCATTACAAAGTCAAATTGAGTCAGAGGAAACCAAGGGCATTGCACTCATAGGAAACAGGATGCTTTCAAACGGCTCGGCAGGTCTGTAATGTGACGGCGCAGGTGGCCTTACCTCCCTATGGTCAGAGCGGGGGGGATTCATTAATCTCAACAGAGTAGCTCCAAGGAAGTCCCTCTATAGCTAAACAGCTGAACTTATGAAACATACACACCATGCTGAGGAGATCTATGTTCACTGGCATGGCCTAGAAGAGGTCTGTAAAACATGTACATCTGAGAGGAACCTGAACTTCACAAGCCTGGTGTCTGTTTTATCTGTTTTATGCCTTTACCAATTCCTCTGAAATTCATCCTCATGCCATACAAAATACATTTGGACCTCCCAAGTGGCACAGCGGTCTAAGGCACTGCTACTCAGTGCTAGAGGTGTCACTACAGACACTCTGGTTCATATCTAGGCTGTTTCACAACCAGCTGTGATTGTGAGTCCCATAGGGCGGCGCTCAATTGGCCCAGCTTAGGCTGTCACTGTCAATAAGAACTTGTGACTTGCCTAGTTAAATAAAGGTAAAAAATAAAATCACAAACCAACCTGGCATGACTAGGCTACAGTCTAACATTGACATTCCCTTATCTGTCTCAGAGTTTACACTGGGCAGTGGATCAGCAACAGTACAGGAGGACTGCAGTGAATATCAAGCAGGCAGACCAGGGCTGATAGTGATTACTGAGCAGAACCCCAGAGTGACTGAGAGAGACAGAAGAGGCTGTGCTCTCTCACTCTTAGGCCCTGTCATAATCACCTCCCCCTAGTACATTTAAATAAAAACAAATAGTCATTTAGCAAACACTCTTATCTAGAGAAACTTACAGTAGTGAGTGCATACATTTTCAAACTGGTCCCCCGTGAGAATCAATCCCACAACCCTAGCGTTGCAAGCGCCATGCTCTACTAACTGAGCTACACTGGACCATATACACAGAATACAATCCCAACATTGTCATATCAACCTCACTGTTGGAGCCATAGCCCACTGATGGAAAGAGTAAACTAGTGCTCCATCCAAACTCCACTGGGCCTACAGGGAACTTCCTCACGGAGTACCCAAGTGTCTGGGGCAAAGAATGTAGGTTTCAAAGAGCAATGTGAATATTTTGTAAGTTTTCATACTTTGTGTGGAGCGATCGGGTACTTAAGAATATAATGTTCTCGATAATATGTTGACATTATTCATTTATATTATGCAAATTACCTTTGTAAGATAAATGTTGCATTAACTCCACACAGACCTTAGTTGTGACTTGTAGCGTAGATAGACATCCTAGATCAATGCCTTAGTGTGTGAGGCATAAAAGGAGCAATGTGTCTGAAAGAAGGCCTGTCTGTCTGTGCCCCTGGTCCATGCAGCTGGCTGGGGGACCCACCACCGGGCACAGATCCAGAGCCCCTTGCTACATTCCCTACAGTTAAGGGTGTCGCTCAGTCAGATGTCCTGTATCCCTGCACTTGCAGATATGAGCAGGCCCAAGAGACTTTACTGACCTTGTGAACTGACTAGGAATAACGAGGTTCACTGTTTCTTCCTGGTCTAGTCACATAGTCAGGAAAGAATCCTGTCCCTAGATAGAGCCCCTGGGATATCCAGGCATCAGCGTATGGACCAGCTGGGAGGAGAGACACCATCAGTTTAACCGCTGTGATGAGTGCATAAAGTACAACTGTCACATAGTCTTGGAATAAAGCCAATCACTTAGTGGCACACGTTCCTGTAAAGCAATGTTGGATTATATTAGACAGTTCTCAGGGAACAGCAGATATGAATCCACATGCTATGCAGGAATCTGTGGAACTCTGGACCACCCCAGCAGACATGAGACATTTTGACACCAGTGTGGAAAAGCTGACATGGAAAAAGTTGCCACCTGTCCCAAGCATGATCTCCACCCTTGGGTAAGGCCGTATAGGGATGGACTTGTTTGCACTCGCATGTAAAACTTAGCAGAAAATAGCTTCTGTGATTACAATTCTCCTAATGTTCAGTAATTATTTATGGTAGAACTGATCTCCTTCCCAATGACTGAAGTGAGTAGTGCAAGCTATTGGTTGCAGGTAGGTAGGCTCGTTGAGAACAAGTTCTCATTTACAACTGCGACCTGGCCAAGATAAAGCAAAGTAGTGCAACACAAACAGCAACACAGAGTTACACATAGAATAAACAAGCGTACAGTCAATAACACAATAGAAAAAAAATATATGTACAGCTGCAGTGATCGGCTAGCTGCTCGGATAGCTGATGTTTAAACTTAGTGAGGAAAATATAAGTCTCCAGCTTTAGCGATTTTTGCAATTTGTTCCAGTCATTGGCTGCAGACAACTGGAAGGAAAGGCAGCCAAAGCAGGTGTTGGCTTTGGGGATAACCAGT
The DNA here is from genome assembly GCF_021184085.1 of Oncorhynchus gorbuscha. Taxonomy (NCBI): domain Eukaryota; kingdom Metazoa; phylum Chordata; class Actinopteri; order Salmoniformes; family Salmonidae; genus Oncorhynchus; species Oncorhynchus gorbuscha. The sequence continues at coordinate 64,185,655 of NC_060190.1, read as the reverse complement.
GAGATATACCTGCTGGAGTGCGTGCTATGGGTGGGTGTTGGTATGGTGACCGGATGAGCCGAGATAAGGCAGAGCTTTACCTAGCAAAGACTTATAGATGACCTGGAGCCAGTGGGTCTGGTGACGAATATGTAGCAAGGGCCAGCCGATGAGAGCATACAAGTCGCAATTGTGGGTGGTATATGGGGCTTTGGTGACAAAACGGATGGCACTGTGATAGACTGCATCCAGTTTGCTAAGTTGAGTGTTGGAGGTTATTTTGTAAATGACATCGCCGAAGTCGAGGATCAGTAGGATGGTCAGTTTTACGAGGGTATGTTTGGTGGCGTGAGTGAAGTAGGCTTTGTTGCGGAATAGAAAGCCGATTCTAGATTTAATTTTGGATTGGAGATGTTTAATATGAGTCTGGAAGGAGAGTTTACAGTCTAGCCAGACGCCTAGGTATTTGTAGTTGTCCACATATTCTCAGTCAGAACCGTCCAGAGTAGTGATGCTAGTCGAGCGGGCGGGTGGGTGCGGGGAGCGGACGGTTGAGGAGCATGCATTTAGTTTTTCAAAATATATGAACAAGGAATGTGATTCATATTTACAGTAATATATATATATATCACTGTAGATATCGATCACATATATATATATACATATGTATATATATATACATACATTTTTTAATTAGGATTTTAAAAAAGTGTGGACATGTTGACACTATAAAAACAGTTTCAAGTAGAACTCTTCGCCAAGAGGTGACAGTGTGTTGAGCCTGTGGATCCAGAAAGATTCCCTTTGACGAAGTTTACTCTAAATGTCCCCTCCCCTGTGTGACATCTTGACCATTTCTATTCCTATATATCTCAGAGAGATATGTTCTTATCCCTTGCTTGACAACTACAGCTAACTTTCAGCCATGTCAGAAAGCAGCCAGAATAACAGCAAAGTAGGTGCATTTGCATTTGTTTAAGCTGTTTTCTAGTGACATTCATTTCGATACATCCACAACAAAATGAGCTAATGAGGCGCAATTTCGCCTGGCATAGAAAATGTGTTCTCTCGTCAGGACACTGTTGCTCAGAAGAGCTAGCCAACAACACATCTAACACAATCACTTCAAACTGAAGTTGGTTAGACTGCAAAGTATCTGCACTTCGTTTCGTTTTACCTTTATTCAATTGACATTTCTTTGTGTATACTGGAGTTCGAATTAGACTATTGAATCAATTTAGTAAATGTCGGAGAGACAGACAGCAAGGTTTATACAAATCTTGGTTGTTGAAAGCTAAATGTTAGTCTAAAAGAAATATGAGATAATGTCTAGATCAGTGGTTCTTAACCTTGTTGGAGGTACTGAACCCCAACAGTTTCATATGCGCATTCACCGAACCCTTCTTAATTGAAAAAAAAAATCAAATTCAAAACATAGGTATATATTTGACTGGTGCACAAAATGAACCGTGCATCAACATCACTGTGTTCAAAGAACAAAATCATCAAAACATTTTCACACAAAAACAATGAATATTTACTGCAAATCAGTGTGACTTCTGCTGTTGCCTTTCAGAGACCAGTTCAGAAATGCGCGGCTTCACCTTGGCCAGTGCCACTCTCATGTCATTTTCACAACAAAGTCTGTTCCTTTTCTTCTTTTTTATGTCCAGCATCCTCGAAAAGGATTGCTCGCAAAGATATGTTGTAACAAACGGTATGAAAATCTCCAGAGCTTTCTTAGCAATAACAGGGTACGTTACCATTTGTTGACACCAAAACGTTGAAAGCGTTGTTCTGAAGAGTTGCTGTTGAACCTGGCTCTGCTGAATTTCAATGATTTCATCGAGGTATTCATCATTGACATCTGTTGTCTCAACACTAAACGTGAACGGCTGTCTCACCCATGCTGGATATGACTCTCTTGTAGGGAAGTATCCGTCGAGAGACTGCAAGCTCATCTAAGTGCGTGGCATTTGCTTGCTTCAGTTCAGCGGGTACAGAAATGTCTCCGATTCCAGATACATCTTCGATCTTACTTACACAGTCGTCCAGCAGGGGAAAGTTTGCGAAGTTATTGTTCTCTGTTCGTCGTTTCCATAACGGTAGCTTTTTTTGAAAAGCCTTCAGGTTTTCCTCCGCTTCGATGATGTTGACTCCACCGCCCTGCATCTTTTGATTGAGATGATTGAGAGCTGCGAAGATATCGGCCATGTACGCTAAAATGAGAATGAACTCAGAATTTTGAAGCAATCTGCATGACAATGTTGGTGCTCTTGCAAAAACAGGGCCAATTCCACACGCACGGCAAAAACACGATTCAGCACCTGTCCCCGGGATAACCACCTAACGTTAGAATGGTACAGAAGTACCTCAAATTCAGAGCCCATTTCTTTACACAGCTCACTGAAGATGCGATGTCGCAGAGCACTAGTTCGCACATAGTTCACGCATTCCACTACAATTTTTAATACTTCTGCCAGTTTTGGAGGCAAGGTTTTTGTTGCCAACGCATGCCTGTGCAGAATACAATGCGTAACAATGTGTGGTGCATCGGGTTTCACTAGCGCACCAAAACCAGACTGCAGAAACCATATCCCACGAAAGACTGTTGTCTTTGAAGAAGTCATCCACAAGTTTCTTCACATCGGCTGCCTTAGTTGTTGTTGTAAGAGGCTTACAAAATAAAAATTCTTCCTTTATCATGTCGTCTTTCACATAGTGCACGAATACAGCAAACTGGCTTAGATTGGAAACCTCTGTGGTCTCGTCGAGTTGAAGGCTGAATTTTGCCGGACTTGAAATCAGATCTGCAACTACTTGAGCCAAGATGTCTTTGCTCATGTCCTCTATTCTGTCGCTGATGGTGTCATTTGAAAGAGGAATTTGGGATAACTTAACTTCGGCCTCTTTTCCCAACATGATATTTGCCATCTTCAACACAGCTGGTTTTATGAGTGTTTCACCAATGGTGTGTGGTTTGCCCTGCTTTGCGATCAGGTAAGCAACTTCGTACGATGCTGTGAGGAGCGGTTTGTTGATGGGTACAAAGCCGAGAACAGGCAGAGTAGCCTTTTCATCGAATCTGGCTCTCTTCACCTTGAATTCAGCGAGCGTTGTGTTCTTGTATTTTCCATCTCCATGCAGCTTAAGGAAGTGTTCTCTTAGTTTTGCCGGTGCTAGACTAGAATTGCTCAACTTGGCATTGCAAATCATGCAGTTAGGACACTGACTTCTATCACGTTCGGTTATACATGTAAATCCATATTGTACATATTCGTCCGACCACTTTCTTTTTTTGCTCGACATAGTAAGTATGAAGGGATAAAAATATTAAGAAAGAAATCACAAGACGTACCATCACCACAGTCACAAACTGAGCGCACCAAATTCCCTGCAGCACAGATAGGCCAAGCGATGTATCTTGATCACCTGCAGCCAATGATGGCCAAGCGGAGCGTGTCATCATGAATCATATGAATCGGATGTTTGTCTTGACCTCCGCCGAACCCCTGAGACTGACTCACCGAACCCCTGGGGTTCGATCGAACCCAGGTTGAGAACCACTGGTCTAGATGCTTTTTATAGTGGAGATCAAGTTTATAAATTACTTGGCTGGGATGAGACAGTGGATTGCACAGTCAGTTGGAACAGAGTAAATAGGCAGTTTAACTTCATAGATTTAGCCGGCGGTAACTTGTGGAATAGACACCGGCTAGAATGAGGTTTTAACCAATCAGAATTCGGGATTAGAACCACCCGTATAATGCCTGATTAAAAGAGGTAAGACAAACAGTACAAGACCTGTGTGTTAACGAGGTGCATGATATAGTGAGTTTCAGTGCCCCTACACTATCTTTAATTGGTTACAACTAAGGTAATTACAACCTGCACCTCTGCATTTAGGAATGACTCGCTAATACAAACACTATAATTTTGAACATTATGCTAATCAAATAGCTAACATCATACACTATGCAATACAGGTTTATTGAACGTTTATAAAATTGAGTTACGATCGTGATCTTCTATGAGGATAATAATCAAATTGCTATGACCAAATCATTTTTTACATTATTTTAGATGCGGATGTTTTTAAGAACAAACAGCCACAACATACAACACACTCCACTGGGAATTACCCACATTTACAGACCACATGTAGGGACAGTGGACTGAGGTGCCATATGCATATGGCTTAGTCATATGCACAGGGGTGGATCTGGGGTTGACTGACTGTAAGGTTGACTGAGTGAAGCTTGTAGACTACTGTATATTTAGCTTTCCTCTTAGTCATGAAGTAACATCTAGGCCTCAGTGTTTACTTGTTAGGTCACGTACTGGAAACACTCCCAGCTGTAATCATGGGGGATGTCAAGCTGTCATGGGACAAATTAAGAAAGGGAAATACTTGTGCCCCGGCCAACACATATGAGTGAGAGCGGAGAGCACAGGGATCAAACAGCGAAGAGACAGGATACTTGAGGTCTCCTTTGAGTCTCTTCTCCTTTGAGTCTCTTCACTGTAAATCATTTGGCAAAGCTCTCCTTATCATTTAACACTAGGCTTTGACACAGTGGGAGGAAAATTATTCTGGGTGTGATCAGCCTTACATCCGCAGATGAGCCTGCTACTGAAATGGCATTCTGAAATGGCTAAGGTTTATATCATGAACCTGATCCTGTCTGGATATTTTGCAGTGCACTGAAATCTATTATGAGCCTTCTGTGTATGTCTAAGGATCTGTAGCACCTCAACAAATTAAACTACCAGTGTCTTAGTGAAAATCTTATATATATTATGATATTCCCTTTATTAATAAACAGCAGGCTGGATAATCAAGAAAATATCTCCATTAATAATGGTTGGCCTTCAAAAGGCACATGACGCACCACTTTTCAAAATTCCCTTTTGAGAACAGAGCAGTGAAGTTGAAGTGTAATGAAATGCTGATTTTGTTCAATTGAATGATAAACCGTCATTAAATGTACATTAGCCTTGAAAACAAAGTCGAATAATTTCCTGTGGAAAACAATTTTGGGCAGAGGTTATTGGAGAAATGATGCCAAGGAAGTTGCTTTATTATTTCCAGAACCTTCACTGCTGTTTTTTTGTTGCCTCTGGTTGATATGAAATGTCACCTGAATAATTGTACGAAGCCCATAGATTATCTATCAAGTTTAATCTTGTGAGGCATCAGTCGACACTCTCTGTGTTGTGAGCATACGCTTTAACGATGTGATAACAGAGGATGGCGTATCACAATTTACGTGGTTTCAGCAGATCCGTTGTCCGCATTGCACCCACCTGCCTGCCAAACAGGTCTTTGCTCAGAGCGACATGCAGGCTGCTCTCAGGGTGTCATATCTCACTGTGGGTCGACTGATGGTCCCCTCACTGCTCCACCCTGATGCCTTGGTGCTGAGACCTGGGTACTGTTCTGGTCCTGCTAAGTCCTCTCAGCACCAGGAGGAGGGAGAGTTCTCCCAGCAAACTGGGAACATTCCCAGAAACTTCAAAGAACGTTTTTGATAAAACTGTGTAATAAATATACTTGTAATGGTCTCCTAACATTCACAGAAATGTTGTGCAAAACATCTGTAAGAACCACCAGAAGAACATTCCCCAAACATTCTCATGAGGTTTCCAGGTAATGTAATAACACAATGTACCAGTAATGTTTTTAGAAGATACTGATGCAAACAAAACGTGAGCTCAACATTCTGGGAATGTTCTTGTAACATCATGTGAATGTTTTATACAAACATTATATAATCATCAGCACAACTGGACAGTTTTTAAGTTATGAGAACATTGGCCACAACCTAATGAATGTTTTGGGAACTTTCAGAGAAACAATTTTGGTTTGCTGGGATGACTTTGACTTACAGAAAGCTGAATCGACTTATAGTGCTGCTCAGAGTATTGGTGTAATGGTGTTCACAGGTAAGGTTGGGATTATTAGTGTTACTGGAGATGCCTGCTCCATTAAGACTGGTGATGTGACAGTGTTGTACCATTGTACCGTCATTACAAAGCCTTGCATTGGTATGTAGCCAACTACTGAGTGGCATTGGTGACATTGATATAGTACAGAGTCCACAGAGTGGTTTATCGCACGGCTTTCTTGTAGAACTTATATCTGATCCTCCTTAGAAGAATTACTCTATGGTTTTCAAATGACTTTCTTATTGCGAGATAGTACTGTTTCATTATTAACAAGTAGTGCTTTGAAGCTAGGATTTATTTGTGTAGCTGAAACAAAATATTAATTTGTGCATTAAGAGGCACTTCAAAGCAAATAAATCGAGGGGTAAAAAGTACTGATAAAATGTGAATCTTTTAGACATTGTGAATTGTGAAGGGCTTTTAACTTTCAATGTGTTCTGCTGCAGCATACATCGTTTGCTGGGTCAAATATCAAAACAACACGAAGGAAAAATAAGGATGAGAAGATTTCAAAGGTTTTGAACAACATTCTAAAAGCACCCCACGGAGTTTAGCAGCAGCAGAGGGGCTGGATCTACATTACTGCTACCAAATCATCTTACCAAACCCTGGACAATAGTTCTGATACAGTGAAGAAATCCCAACCCTAGCCTTAAACTAACCCTAGTGTGGTAGTGCTTCATGGAATGTATGCATTCACTACTGTAAATTACTCTGGATAAGAGTGTCTTGCTAAATTACTAAAATGTAAATGCAATGGCAGGCGGATTGGGATTTGTCATGTTAAAAAATGTCCACAGCGCCAATCTCTGATGAAAAACAGACTAATTCCTTCAACCGAGGGAGGTCTGCCATGTCCTTGAATTTGTCTTTGTTTTAGAATTTTAGAACCGCGTGATTTATGTTGTTTCCACCACTCAATCCCAGGACCTTTCACAGGAGATAGGGTCTCATCACTGCCCTCTAGAGGTTAGAGAGGCGGGATGGGGATTGTGTGCTGACTTTATACTCCTGTATAGTCCAACAGGAACAGTGCTAATCTGAAACATGGATGGTCCAGAACTTACTTTGATCACCCTGTTGTTGCAGGAAATTTACTGCACAGCAGGAAATGCAAACCTGTAGTGTATTCAATGTTTAAAAAGGCTTATAAAGTTTAATTTCCACTGTATCACAGCCTGGTACTGCAACTGCACGTCCCTCAACCGCAAGGCTCTCCATAGGGTGGTGGGGTCTGCACAACTCATCTATGGGGGCAAAATACCTGCCCTCCAAGACACCTACAGCACCCGAACAGCCACTGCCTGTTCAAACCACTACCATCCAGAAGGAGAGGTCAGTACAGGTGCATCAAAGCTGGGACTGAGAGACTGAAAAACAGCTTCTATCTTTTCAGGGGGAATAGGTTTTGTCGTGCCCTCTTCATGACTGCCTTGATGTGCTTGGACCATGTTAGTTTAGTATGTTGGTGATGTGGACGCCAAGGAACTTGAAGCTCTCAACCTGCTCCTCTAGAGTCCCATCAAAGAGAATGGGGCCGTGCTCGGTCCTCCTTTTCCTGTAGCCCACATCTTCTTGTCTTGATCACAATGTGGGAGAGGTTGTTGTCCTTGCACCAGATGGTCAGGTCCCTGACCTCGTCCCTATAGTCTGTCTCATTGTTATCGGTGATCAGGCCTACCACTGTTGTGTAGTCAGCAAACTTAATGATGGTGTTGGAGTTGTGCCTGGCTGTGCAGTCATGAGTGAACAGGGAGTACAGGAGGGGACTGAGCACACATCCTTGAGGGGCCACCGTGTTGTTCCCTACCCTTAAAACCTGGGGGCGGCCCGTCAGGAAGTCTAGGATCCAGTTCCAGAGGGAGGTGTTTAGTCTCAGGGTCCTTAGCTTAGTGATGAGCTTTGAGGGTACTATGGTGTTGAACGCTGAGCTGTAGTCAAGGAATAGCATTCTCACATAGGTGTTCCGTTTGTCCAGGTGGGAAAGGGCAGTGTGGAGTGCAATAGAGATTGCAACATCTGTTTGGGCGATATGCAAATTGGAGTGGGTCTCGGGTTTCTGGGATAATGGGGTTGATTGTGGGCCATGACCAGCATTTCAAAGCATTTCATGGCTACAGATGTGAGTGCTATGGGTTGGTAGTCATTTAGGCAGGTTACCTTAGTGTTCTTGGGCACAGGGACTATGGTGGTCTGCTTGAAAGATGTTGGTACAGTATTACAGACAGACAGGGAGAGGTTGAAAATGTCAGTGAAGACACTTGCCAGTTGGTCAGCACATGCTCGGAGTACACATCCTGGTAATCCGTCTGGCCCTCGGCCTTGTGAATGTTGACCGGTTTAAAGGTCTTACTCACATCGGCTGTGGAGAGTGTGATCACACAGTCATCCGGACCTGTTGATGCTCTCATGCATGTTTCAGTGTTGCTTGCCTTGAAGCGAGCATAGAAGTTATTTAGCTTGTCTATGCTTGTGTCTAGGCTTGTGTCACTGGGCAGCTCTCGGTTGTGCTTTTCTTTGTAGTCTATAATAGTTTGCAAGCCCTGCCACATCTGATGAGTGTCGGAGTTGGTGTAGTACGACTTGACCATAGTCCTGTATTGACGCTTTGCCTGTTTGAGGGTTCGTCGGAGGGCATAGCGGGATTTCTTATAAGCTTCTGGGTTAGAGTCCCACTCCTTGAAAGCGGCAGCTCTGCTCTTTATCTCAGTGCGAATGTTGCCTGTCATCCATGGCTTCTGGTTGGGAAATGTATGTACGGTCACTGTGGGGACGACGTCCACGATGCACTTACTGATAAAGCTAGCGACTGATGTGATGTACTCCTCAATGCCATCGGAAGAATCCTGGAAAATATTCCAGTCTGTGCTAGCAAAACAGTCCTGTAGTTTAGCATCTGCTTCATCTCCACTGTTGCTTCCTGCTTTAATTTTTGCTTGTAAGCAGGAATCAGGAGGATGGAGTCATGGTCACATTTGCCAAATGAAGGGCAATGGAGAGCTTTGTATGCTCTGGTTGCACATTGAACATGCTGTTGGAAATTCTGTAAAAATGATTTAAATTTCCCTGCATTAAAGTCACCAGCCACCAGGAGCGCCACCTCTGGGTGAGCATTTTCCTGTTTGCTTATAGTGGAATACAGCTCGTTGAGCGCGGTTTTAAAATACTGTTGAAAACTCTCTAGGTAGATAGTGTGGTCTACAGCTTATCATGAGTTACTCCACCTCAGTCGAGCAAAACTTTGAGACTTAGATATCGTTCACCAGCTGTTGTTGACACAAATGCATTGGCCCCAGCCCCGTGAGGCTGCTGTTCTGTCTTGACGATAGAGTGTATAACCCGCCAGCTGTATGTTCTTAATGTCATTGTTCAGCCACAACTCGGTGAAACATAAGATATTGCAGTTTTTAATGTCCCTTTGGTAGGATATATGTGCTTTCAGTTTGTCTCATTTATTTTCCAGCGATTGAATGTTAGCTAGCAGAATGGAAGGCAAGGGCAGATTAGCCACTCGCCTCCTGATCCTCGCTAGGCACCCGGATCTTTTGCCTCGAAATCTCTGTTTCCTTCTCCAGCAAATCACAGGGATCGGGGCCTGGTCGGATGTCTGCAGTATATCTCTCGCGGCCTACTTATTGAAGAAGAACTCCTCATCCAATTTGAGGTGAGTAATCCCAATTCTGATGTCCAGAAGCGCTTTTCGGTCGTAAGGGACAGTAGCATCAATATTGTGTACAAAACAAGTTATGAACAACATTTAAAAAAAAAAAAAATAGCATGATTGTTTGAGAGCCGATAAGATGGCAGCCCTACTCTCCAGCGCCACTCTCCGGCGCCATGTTGTTAGATTACTTTTTAGATATTACTGCACTGTCGGAACTAGAAGCACAAACATTTTCCTACACTTGCATTACCATCTGCTAACCACGTGTATTTGACAAATACAATTTGATTTGATTTGATTTAAAATGTAAAACTTTGCTCTAACAACCCCTAAAAGATCCACACTATAATTCACATTTCCTGTTGCTGCACCATTATATTTCTGCTGTGAGAAACAGGTCAAATTAAGATCTTACATCTGTATTGAGAGTGACAGGACTCTCACTGACTGCATGCATAACATACAGTATTGACACATGTGCAGTGGTATACAGCTGGTGATTTCATCATATTGCTGCTGTAATGACGTTGGCCTGGGGATAGGTTTATGACAGACATACATACATCTTTCCCCATTTTTCCTCTCTACCCTACTGATGTTACATTTGCAAAACTCTTTGGTTAACATAGAGATTCTGGGAACATCAGAAGGTGGGGGGAAATATACTATATTCTAGTAATCTGACCACTTGAACATATGCAGTGGTACTTAATGAATATGATGTCAGTTCGGTTGTCATCTGAGACATTCTCATCAATGATAAGATGACATAAACTCTACAGTGGAAAGTTCACACATCAGAGTTATCGGATTCACATGGAATTGTTGTTCAATTTAAATGTTTTAATATGAAATTATTTGTGATGGGATGAGATGTGATTTTAGCTTCTAAAATGTGAGATTTGGGTTTTCATAAGATAGGGCTCTGCTCAATCAGTGGCCCGCCCCTGTGAAGAGACATGGGCTATAAAACTTTTCAAACACGCCCTCCTCTCCCTTCCTATATAAGCCCTTGACGACAATATAACCTCCTGTTCCGAGGACGTGAGGACGATGGTCCGATGTCAGAATGGTTCAGATAATAACTACAGAACGAAGCCAACATCAGCGTGAGCTTTGGTTGCGAATGGTATGAACTGTGAACTCTTATTCACTACAGAAGTGATACCTCCTAGCCGTTGAGTAGGCAACAGCTGCTGCAAACGAGGGTTAGGAAGGAACAGACAGAGTATCCCGTCTATCATACAACGACGTTACTACAATGTATCCAATTGACAACCAGAGACATTCTTCAAAGAACAAAGGACTCAGGTTGGACAACACAGCCTTCCATCTACCACCAACCTACTGAAGCGCAGCTCAGAGTAAATATTTATTGCATTTTCCTGTTCCAAATGGGCGGTAATTTAGAATGTATAAGATACGATAGCACAGCTTCGCCCTTTGTTCCTCAGTCTTCCCGCTCATTCACTCAAACCCAGACCCTTTTCTTTTGTGTAACAAGCTGTCATATCTGTTCCGCCCGCCAGGGACGTTTCCCATTATGATGTGATTTATGATCCCTTTTTGATTTGTAATCAAGTTATGATTTAATTATGTGTATGTGTAATTCTGTGTGATTAGTTAGGGTATTTAGTAAATAAATAATAATAATTAATAATAATAATAATAATAATAATTAATTAAATAATTAAACCCAATTTTGCATTGCTGATTCAACTTGTTAGCCAGGGTTCGTGCAGATAACCAAGAATTTACAACTTTCAGGTGAGACTGAATTAAGATGACGATTAATATTGATTGCTATTGATGTAAAATATTACTAGGTCTTTAAGAGTTTATTCGGAAGATAACAGATCTATAAATATTATTTTGTGGTGCCCGACTCTCTAGTTAATTACATTTACATGATTAGGTCAATCAGGTAATATTAATTACGGAGAAATTATTTCATAGAATAGCATGTCATATCATTTAATCCGGCATAGCCAAAGACACGGCACTGCTGACTGTAAGTGTAACCACACTCCCTCGCAGCCACACGGATTGGACAGGTGCTGTACTTTCCGACAGTGATACTGGTACTTTTTGAAGGTAAACATACTCAGTGATGCATGCTTATTACTGTCTGTGGGGCATGGGGAGTTTGAAGCATAGATCAGTGAGAAGGCAAAGAAGGCAGCAAATCATTCTTTACATTAGGCCTATCTACAGCTCAGAGAAAGAGGGGATAGTATGGAATGATCTAAACCAGTGAGTAGGCTATGGCAGGTCTACTGTCTGCTCTGTTTTCATCTTTACTGAAACCTGAGAACATCATGCATGGCATAAAACAGTTTATTTCAATAGACTGACTTAAAGGTGAACTATGCTGAAATGTATCCTGCTTTGCCTGGTTGCAGACATTCTAATAGTTCTAATAGCCCAATTTCAGTTTATGGAACAAAACAAGAAAGTATAGTGTAGAGAATAATTGTACCATCTAAATATATTTTCCATGACCCAAAATATTGTATTTTCAGCTGTTAGAAGCTGGTGTACAAAACCAAAAGTAAAAGATACAAAAAAATAAAAATGTGAGCATAGAAATAGCATATATGGAACAGATCTACCGCTTCTTAGACTTGCTTTCAATGAAAACGACAGATCTATAAATCACATTTCTATGTGAATTTGTTTGGGTAGCTCAAAAAGTTACGTATTGCCGCTTTAATACAGAACAACATATTTTCCTTTTTATCAATTGGACCAGTATAGTGTTATTTTTAAACCAAGAATAAGGACTATAAATGCATGTCAATAGTCCTGCCATAGTTTATACATAAATGGTGATTATGTCACATTTAAGCAATTAATAAGTCAATTTTAAGGCCCTGTCTTGATGTGATGGACCACTTCACTAAGCTTATTATTATCCTCTGAACGCGAAAAGAGACTTCCATTGCATATTGTACCTCGATAGGCGTTTGTTTTGTGCCAATGATTAAATCAAAGCCATTGCAGTGCCAAAATCGTTGTTCGGTAACGTGAATTGAAGGCCGTTCTCTGCTTGGAGTAAAAGCAAGCAAGCGCTGTTCGCTGACATCCGGAGACTTGCACGTTTTCTCCTCTACTCTCAGCCTTCGTTCCTCCCTCTTTCCCTCTCCTTCTCTTCCTCATACTCGCTCGAAGCTCTTGACTCCGTCATATACTGCTGTTCCCTCAAAGCAGGGAATAAGGACGGGGCAGAAGCAGTATTGGATTGATTTGCCCGCGGTGCAGAACGTCAACAGTCCACGCCTGGATGTGTGTTTGACTTGAAGGTAGGTGGCAACATTTAGCATTGTAATACATTTTGCATTGTATTAATGCATTTTATATTTGCGGTGCTTCCATCTCATCATAGGGAATAGTTTTTTTTATTAGGCTACAATCTCTCCTTACTTCCAAACAAATTATTTCACATGGCTGTAAAACATGTATGTATCCCTGATTGTTTTATTATAACATGTTTTTTAAAAGGCCATTCGTAAACTATGCTCGATTCCGTTATATTATGTTTTTTCCTCTTGATGTGACGTTACTATGTAAAAGGCACGCTGGAGCGAAATGCCTAGCACAATGTAATATTTCGCAAGGGAGAACATGTCATTGCTGGGCTATTCTGCAATAATTCCATTCCATACGACTGCATTTGCGCTTCCTAAAAGGACAGAGCACATTTGATTCGGGATCTTTATGGTGGAACATGCCCATGGCCTTTCATAATATCCCATGTCGTCGGGACATTGTGTGAAGGCGATGTGTGTGTGGCATGGGGTGATACGAAATGAATGAATACTCCATTTCCATGGTGCGTTCTAGGCATACAGTCATTGGTTCTAGGGCTCCAGAGGCACAACTTGTAGCGTCAATGACGCGGCTATTTCCCTCACATCCTCTGCTCAGCCCTCGCCCCAACTGACAGCTTTAATAACAAACTTAGCTTAATCTCCACGATAGTCATATAGCCATGTTGTCATATAAAGCTAGTAGACCAACACAAATAATGAAGAAGAAGTCAATTAGATGTAATAGGCGTTCCCAGTAATGAGAATAAAAAGTTGATGATCATATACAGCAATATCTATATCAGTATCACAGTGTCCCAGTGTGGATCAAGTTTCAATGTCACATGCAGAAGTACAGTGAAATCTTTCTTGCAAGCTCCAAACCCAACAATGCAGTAATCAATATAAATGTAGCACAAAAAATAACATAAGGTAGAACAAAAACACACAAGAAATAAAACTAATAAGATCATATATGGTGTTAGTATTACAGTGGCCCAGTGTGGCATAGTGAGGTCAGGGCCAGTTCTAGTCTTTTGGGGGCCCTAAGCAAGATTTGGTTGCCCCCCCCCCTGCCCCCCACCAAGTGGGCAACATTTTTTAGTGTGCTCCCTCTTGACAGGGGAGGGAAAAATGTACGTTTTAATGTTAATTGCATGCAACTCTACACATTTTGCCATGAGGTGTAGAGAAAATGTTGCAGTTTAAAGCAAGTTTTCTGCAGTTCTACGCATTTTGCCAATTTCAAAATGTTATAATACATTTCATGCAATTTTACCATGGGGCAGAGATACATTTCTGCAGTTTTAAAGCGAGCTTTCTGCAGTTCTAAACATTTTGCCTTGGGGCTAAGAGAACATTTAGTGATTGTTACGCAATTGTATTAATTTTTAATTTCACCATGGGACAGAGAGAAATGTTTTAAAGCTAATTTCCTGCATTCTACACATTTTGCCATGACTTATGACATGTTAATTATATCTGAGTGGGAGTGACTAACAAAATCAATGGGGGGCCCGTGGCCACATGCCCTGTGTGCCGGTTAGGTATACAGCCATGATTACTACAATTTTAGATAACTGGCTAGACTAATTTACCAATCTAAAAATTGTTAGCTGCCATGGCGAATTGAGTGACTGTCAGTGACTGACAAAACAAGAGAAAAACTGCAGACGCACAACAAATAATTGGATCCGAGTTCCCCTAGTGGCCAGGGGCCCAAAGCGACCGCATATGTTGCTTATGCCTGGAGCCTGTTTAGCTTTAGGCTGAGTGTTAGCCTCCTGGGGATAGAGGCCATGCAGTGGACAGAAGAGAGCACATTTATTAAATTATATTCTATAATATTATATTCTATTACATCCTATTCTATTCTATTATGTTTTATTCTGTTATATTACCACTCAGGTGGGTGGCATCTCACTTTTTTGCCCATGGATGAGAGTGAATTCAGATCCATGATGACAGTCAATCCTTGAGCACTTATGTTGAATATATTGCCAGATATACTGGCATACTATTGCTCACAAAGTGCTTTCATCTTTATCATAAGTTTCATCAGGCATTAAAATTCCTGTCCAGTAATGTGGCTTACCTCTGCACTATGCATCCCTTTCTTCAGCCTGCGTACCAGGGTGGACCGATGGCTTGAACCACACACACTCTTACTGACTGTCAACCCTCTCACTCACCTTCATGTTTACCTCAAGGAAGATGCTGTATAGTGCTCTGTTTCTGTTTAATTCAGCCCTGTCATTATATAGTGCAGCTATCCCATCAGGCAGATCACTCAAGAGGGACTTCGAAATTGGATATCTATCCATGTCCTGAGGATGTCGGGAAATGCCTTCAAATCCGGCCACTAGGGGCAACAATCAGCACTATTACCATCAAGTAGACTTGGGTTTTCCCATGACCGAATCCCATGACTCTGGATCAGAGGGGTGTGTGATTGATCCCAGTGTTTGATAGCCCCTTTATTTATTATTTTATTTACCCCAGACCACTTATTTACCCTAGTCCACTTGCCTGATTCTCCCCAGACACTCCCATCTCACACAGTGCACCCACACTCAGATTGAATGATGCTTATGCACACACACACACACACACACACACACACACACACACACACACACACACACACACACACACACACACACACACACACACACACACACACACACACACACACACACACACACACACACACACACACACACACACACACACACACACACACACACACACACACACACGCAGTCAGTCATAAACAGACACGTGGCTGTATGCATACCGCGCTAAGACACTGATCCAAACGGCACACATGGTCCCACATCACACCCTCTCAGAAACACACAAACACCTTCAGGGGTATGTTCAGTCAGGCATTCCCAAGCCCAGTCTTCCCGTTACATGTGTTTAAAGTTTCTGAAAGGCATTTCTATGACATGTGGACATAATATTGAGTGACTGACATCACCAATAACTAATCACTGATTGTTATTATTATTTATATATATATCCAGATAATCACACCAAAAAAGTATTCCTACAAACAGCACACTGTGAGGGAGTACAATAAGCATCTGGTAGAATTTAAATGAAATAAACATTCAGAAGACTGTTACGCCACATGCTCAGGCAGGTCCATGTGTGGAAGTGGTCTCACCTCTCACCATGATGCTTCTGAGCAGGGGAGCAACTTTGGTTTATTAAGAAGTGAGGAGGGGCAAAACAAATATTTGTCTTTTTACAAATATAAATACTCCAAACAGCCTACCCGACTGCTCAGAGGCGTCCACATGGTCCTAAAGCACACCGTTACCTCGTTTGTATCACATTCCAATGATGAAACTGGGGGGGACAAAAATGCAATTTCAGAATGTGGGGGGACATGTCCCCCCCGTCCCAAGATAAAGTTGCACCCCTGCTTCTGAGCCACTTCTGTTTTCAAATACATAAGATCTGTTTCAGATCAGAAGCTTCAATAATAATGTCACAGTTAGCGTTCTTGTAAAAGGTGAACAACTCTTCAGTGTTTTTAACCAACACAAACTTTGTAATGTGTGTCACACTGATACAGTGGACATGCTCATTGGTCAGGTTCAGTGATTTGGTTGTGCACTGTTTTCCCTAGGATTTTTTTCAGCAGCTGTGGCAAAGTTTGTGTGGGGGGGTGGTGGCGGGTGAGTGTGTGGTGGGGTGGGGGTGGGGGGGTAGTGTGCGCAGCTGACGCTGCGGTGTCCGATCAACATTTTTAAAGGCCCTCTTGGTCACAGAGACAACATTTTGCTATTTGAAAGATCTTTCTGCAATTCTACACATTTTGCCATTGTGGTAGAGGTACAATTTTACAGTTTTAGAACTAGTTTACTGCAATTCAGATTTTTTTACAATGGTTTTTGCTCTTATGTTATCTGAGTGACTCAAACATTATAATAAAATCAGTGGGGGCCCAATGCCAAGACATTTTTTAACTTTTTGATATTCTTTGACTAGTCTGTTTTTATTTTGGTGATTGTTAGTTCTCAAAGATGAGTATTCAAAACATTAAGAACACCTGCTCTTTCCATGACATAGACAGACCAGCAATGTTCCCTCTCATTTTTTTAATCACTGAGCAAATTTCAGGTCTGCTGAGTGCAAACTGTACCCACTTTAAGTTTGTTTTAACAGTGGTCAAATAGGCTACTGTGGCTATTTGATCATCATGTAGGCCTACTAGAGCCAATCTACCATCCAAAAAAGAGAAAATGCCAGTGTGTGGTGTTCAAAGGAAGCCAACACGCAGGGCTTGACATTAACCTGTTTATTCACTTGTCCTTCAGATAAGGAGGTGAGTGAGTGAAATGTTGTTTTGTTGTTTGATGCAAGAAACCGCTTTAGAAAAAAAATGTCTAATTATTCTCATACCATTATTACAGAGAATCAGACAAATTAGGTCTGTGTAGAACATGTGCCTGAGTCATGCCTGTATGTGCCTGAGTCATGCCTACAACAACATCTCTTGGTTAGTTTTGCATACTGGAGCAGCAGGTAGCTGGCAGGTAGCCTAGTGGTGAGAGCCGAAAGGTTGCAAGATCGAATCCCTGAGCTGACAAGGTAAAAATCTGTCGTTCTGAACAAGGCAGATAACACACTGTTCCTAGGCTCTCATTAAAAATAAGAATTTGTTCTTAACTGACTTGCCTAGTTGAATAAAGATAAATGTTAAGTCTTGCATAGTTTGTTTTGTTTTCGGCATGTTGCATTGAAAGTGGCTAATATTGCATTGATTTCATCGCAATTCCCACCATAAAGGGAAATGTTGCGGGGAAAACTCTAGAAAGTTCAATTAAGTTCAATCTTGTGCTTCTCTGGGCGAGCTGATATTTCATCTGCACTAAGCGCACATCCACAGCTTAGAGGAAACATTGCTGACCAGGTGAATCCAGGTCAAAGCTATGATCCCTTATTGATGTCACTTGTTAAATCCACTTCAATCATTGTAGATGAAGGGGAGGAGACAGGTTAAAGAAGATTTTTTAAGCCTTGAGACAATTGAGAAATGGATTGTGTATGTGTGCCATTCAGAGGTTGAATGGGCAAGGCAAAAAATGTAAGTGCCTTTGAATGGGGTATAGTAGTAGGTGACAGGCGCACTTTGTGTCAAGAACTGCAATACTGCTGGGTTTTTCACACTCAACAGTTTCATATGTGTATCAAGAATGGTCCACCATACAAAGACTTCCATCCAACTTGACACAACTGTTGGAAGCATTGGAGTCAACATGGGTCAGCATCCCTGTGGAACGCTTTGAAACCTTGTGAAAATAAAGACGAGAAATAAAAAGGCATCCAGAGGAGGATAGGATAGGTAGAGGATAGGTAGAGGAGAGGATAACCAGAGGATAGGTAGAGGATAGCCAGAGGATAGGTAGAGGAAGAGGAGAGGATAGTAAGAGGATAGGAAGAGGAGAGGATAGCCAGATGATAGGAAGAGGAGAGGAGAGGATAGGATAGGTAGAGAAAGAGGAGAGGATAGCCAGAGGATAGGTAGAGGAAGAGGAGAGGATAGGATAGGTAGATGAAGAGGAGAGGATAGCTAGAGGATAGGTAGAGGAAGAGGAGAGGATAGCCAGATGATTGGTAGAGGAGAGGATAACCAGAGGACAGGTAGAGGAGAGGATAGCCAGAGGATAGGTTTAGGAGAGGATAGCCAGAGGATAGGTAGAGGAGAGGATAGCCAGAGGACAGGTAGAGGAGAGGATAACCAGAGGATAGGTAGAGGAGAGGATAGCCAGAGGACAGGTAGAGGAGAGGATAGCCAGAGGATAGGTAGAGGAGAGGATAGCCAGAGGACAGGTAGAGGAGAGGATAACCAGAGGATAGGTAGAGGAGAGGATAGCCAGAGGACAGGTAGAGGAGAGGATAGCCAGAGGACAGGTAGAGGAGAGGATAACCAGAGGATAGGTAGAGGAGAGGATAGCCAGAGGATAGGTAGAGGAGAGGATAACCAGATGATATGTAGAGGAGAGGATAGCCAGAGGATAGGTAGAGGAGAGGATATTGAGGCTGTTCTGAGGGTAAAAATTAGGGGGGGTGCAGCTCAATATTGGAAGGTGTATATACTGTAGCTCTATTATACAACGGGTGGGTCTAATCCTGAATGCTGATTTGTTAAAATCGCATTCCATCCAATGTCTGTTCTCAAGTTACCACTGGCTAAAGCTATGACTTTGAAATGCCTATTTACTCTGTTCCATCTCAATGAGCAATCCACTATCTCATCAGCCCAGCCAGGCAATTTATAAACTTGATCTCCACTATAAAAAGCATCTCGACATTATCTCCCATTTCTAGCATTTGGCTTTCAACAGCTGACTCTCCAACATTTGGTACATTGTTTCAATATTGAAATGTGATCCCATAGTAACATTTTTTGTCCCATAGTAATGAGCGTGTTGGGAGCCAGGATGAGACAGACAGACAGACAGCTTTTCTCAGTCAGTCAAAATAATGAATCAGCTTTCATAATTTTTATGGATCTATACAAAGTAATGTCAATAGAAAACAGGTCAAACAAAACTAAATGCAGCTAGTTTGCAGTCTTTCCAGCTTCAGTTTGAGGTGATTGTGTTAGCTGTGTTGTTGGCTAGCTCCTCTTAACAACAGTGTCCTGACGAGAGAGCACATTTTCTATGCCAGGCGAAATCGGGCCTCATTAGCTCATTGTTATGGATGTATCCAATAAATGTCACTAGAAAACAGCTTAAACAAACTCAAATGCAGCTACTTTGCTGTTATTCTGGCTGCACTGTTTGACATGACTGTAAGCTAGCAAGCAAGGGATAAGTACGAAGTCAGCCAGTATGGCAATGGAACATTTAGATCAAACAACTGGGCCATGTCCATAGATGCAGAACAAAAAGACTTAACGACTGGGTCGTGTCTCTGACAACCGAACCAATAGAACTAACGACCAGATGGCTTGGGTAGCAACATAAAATTTGTGTCCAGACTATATCTCGTGGATGAATGAAATAGCATAAATAAATTCAGAAAAATATAATATTTTCTGAAAATTTGTCAATCATTATTTGAATATGTTGGTAACCAGTTGTATAACACACCCGTGCCTATATATTCTCCAAACTCTGGCATTATCACTAATTCATATCTGGTTTTGGTCATTTATGTTGACACTGAAAACATTGTAACATCCTGAGAATTATCTTCCAAAATAAATAAAATATTTGAAATCATATTTTTTTGAGTGGCGGCAATGATTTAGCAGTGGTAGCCCGCCACTGCTAAATGAATATAGGGGAACAACTGTTATGGTTTTGTGTTCAGTGGACAATTGACCTCTTCATGAAGCTCCATGGTTCTCTCCATAGGGCTGTATTCTCCATTACTGTTGTATCCTATCTGACTGCGGCAATCAGATTGTGACAGTTGTGAACAGTTTGCTACTGGAATTCAGATTTTATGCAGGCACTGACTTGGGACAGCTTTTGTGGTTGTCCAAAGTATAAGTTTTGTGGTTGTTTTTGTACAAAAAACCTGTCGTTTTAGATTGAATGGCATGTTGATATTTGGATAGCTGTTGTCTTCTCTCCTTGAATTTGAACAACACAGGATTGGATTAATGCTGCAACCTTTAGAACAAAGTAGCCATTTCATTTTCAGAACTTGGCTAATTAAACCAAGTATATTATGAAATAGTGTTTGTTTTAATTGCCTTCCTGTGAGCCAGTTATGTGAAGAATGCGTACCAAAACATCTCACCAAGTAAAGCCTCATCAAATGACCATCTGCCTTGCGAATACATGTAGTCAAGTTTTTTATCTCTTGATTCAATCAGCTATCCACAGGAGGTTGGTGGCACCTTAATTGGGGAGGAGGGGCTTATGGTAATGGCTGGAGCGGAATAAGTGGAAAGGTATCAAATGTATCAAACACATGGTTTCCATGTGTTTGATTCCATTCCATTCGCTCCCTTCCAGCATTTATTATGAGCCGTTCTCCACTCAGCAGCCTCCACTGACATACATCCTCTTTTTGTTTGGCTCTGAAAACTGGAACTAGGCTATGATAGTAAATCTCTATTACAGGGGTCTCAAATTCCACAGAGGGCAGTTTCTGCAGGTTTTTCGTTTTTCAATTAAGACCTAGACAACCAGGTGAGTTCCTTACTAATTAGTGACCATACTTCTCTCAATCAAATACAAGGGTGGTGCGAAGACCCACAGACACTTGGCTCTCCGTGGAATGAGTTTGTCACATGTTCTCTATTAGATCCTTAGCTCTTCAGTCATCAGCACTAAGTATACTTTTATTGCTCCATCCCTATAATTGTCATCTTATTTTTGGAGTTTGTTTGTGTTAAATCCCTCTCTCAGGCACAGCTGTCTGTCATCTAGCCTATACAGGCAGCATCCTTAAAGGGTTGTTAACATTAAGGCTGGAACACTCCTGTTCCAGTTTAGATCTCACCATCCCAGAGCACTGCCTGATTCCTGTCTACTGAGAGACTTGGATGGAAGAGAACTGCTGGGGTGACACTGCATCACACCACTCTCCAGACAGAGAACTGTCTGTCTCTCTGTCTGTCTCTACGCTGCTGTATGTCTGTCTGGCAAACATGGGGCACATCTGTGTCTGTCTCACCCAGGGGTCATGCAGATACAAGAGTTTGTCATAGTGTGTGTATTACTTGGACTGTGTGTGTGTGTGTGTGTGTGTGTGTTAGGTGCTTGAGGGTGCTGCTGGAATTTCAGCTGCCTGACCTTATATACTAGATGTTGTAACATAGTAAATGTATATCCAGGACACTCAAATTAGTATGATATGTTACATTTGGTATGGTTAGACAAGACAGAAGGTTACTTAAGACAAAAACTAAAGTAGGTTGGTGGGTCATGGTGGATGGGTGGACTTTGCGTGTTCGAATCTCATCAACTTGAGCTAATTAGCAACTTTGCCACTACTTATTAAGTTTTAGCTACTTTGCAACTACTTAGCATATTAGCTAACCTTTCCCCTAACCCTAACTCTAACCTTAACCCTTTAGCCTTAACATTTTAGCCTAACTCCTAACCCTAACCCCTAGCCTCGCTAATGTTAGCCACCTAGCTAATGTTAGCTTTAGCTACCTACCTAGCTAATGTTAGCCACAACAAATTGGAATTCATAACATATCCTACGTTTTGCAAATTCGCAACATATCGTAGGAATTCCAATTCATAACATAATGTATAAATTACAATTCATAACATTTTATACGAAATGGATGATGGACATCCACAAATGAATACATACCATATGAAACGTAACATATCATACTATTTTTTTATTTAACTTTTATTTAACTAGGCAAGTCAGTTAAGAACAAATTCTTATTTACAATGACGGCCTACCGGGGAACAGTTGGAGTGTTGGAGTAATTGGAGTGTCCCGGATTTACATTAACTATGTTATGTCTACCCGTGAGTCCAGGTTGATTTCAGAGCACAGCATGTAGCTTTTCCCTGATTTGAAATTCAAATAAGGAAATATAAAGTATCTACTGGGTCTGAGGCACAGAGGCAGCGCTCCTCACTGTGCTCTGTCTTTACCTGGAGACAACCAGCTCCTGTACCCCATGTTAACCTAATATACTGATCCCACTATCATTACCACATTACAACATGCTGAATTTATCATTAGAAAATATTAATGCATTATCTTGTTTGTATCATTATTCATTTATTACAGTACAATACAGTACCAAACCAGGAAACATTAAGCCAGATGTTCTTTCCCTACAGATGTAGGATCATAATTTGATCACAGGAAATGTTACACTTGGAGTGTATTTGAGGTTTTAAAAAGATTTCTGAAGTTTGTAATATCTACTTTCTTGTGAAAAGATGTATCAACCCCTACAAAAATGTTCATTCATTATAATTCACATTACCTGTTGTTGCAGGATTATTTTCCTGCTGTTGCAAACTGTCTCAAAATAAGATCGTCTCTACAAACTGTGTACAGTACTTTAGTACATGGGCTTTATAGTGCAGTGTGTGTTGAGGACAGAGTGTGTGCGTTTTTCAGTGTCTACTCTGGGCTGTCATTACTGCTGGCCCTGTGGACTGTTCCATGGCTCTGTGTTGTTGTAGTTGGGTGAATCTAGTCATATCTCATGCAGCGTTGCAGGGACGAGTCGGGAGGCAGTCACAGAGACGAGCCAAAGGCTTGGTCAGGGACACTGCTACTGAGAATACACACAGACAGAAGAGGAAACTTCACTTTACACTGCTCTCTGAGGTTAGCATGGTAAGGTCTATTCTGGATATTTGATTTAATGCATGGAGGGTTGCGTTCCCTCGTGGTCAAAGACCGTTGGCAAACCGAGTCGATGGCTGATTTGAATGTGATGGTAGTGCAATCTTATTTCTGTGTACCATTCCTAAACAGCAGTATTTGAGCTGACTTTCTTCTTGAACACGTAACCCTGTTGATGACTGAAGCTGTGCCATCACAGGCTTTACGGATAACTATAGGACTATTTACAGTCAGCTGGGGACAATGAGGTATTGTCTTGCCATCGGAAATACAAGTCAATGATAGTCAATGAGTGTGTTTTCTGAATGGGCTAGACAGAGGATGTTGATATGTCTACTGACTGACTGCTGGGCAATGAGCTGTCTCTCCCGTCTCTGTGTTCCCTCTTGCATCCCTGTCTTCCTCTCACTTCCTCGGTGTTGTCCCTTCACCTCCTACTGCTGTCTGTCTGCTCAGGAGTTTTATTTTTAGCATCAGTTATTACACACTCTGCACTAGCCTCACTGATTCACTGGCCCCTCTCTCACATCGGTCTGTTCTGATGAGAAAGGTGTTTGACTATTATACATCCTAGGGAGCTGCTATTTAATTTCAAATCAAATGTTTCTTGTTACATGCTCCCGAGTGGCGCAGCGGTCTAAGGTACTGCATCTCAGTGCTAGAGGCATCACTACAGACCCTGGTTTGATTCCAGGCTGTATCACAACAGGCTGTGATTGGGAGTCCCATAGGGCGGCACACAATTGGCCCGGGTTTGGCCGGGTTAAACCGTAATTTGTCAATATGAATTTGACTTGCCTGACTTGCCTAGTTATATAAAAAATAAAAACATTCGCTAAATACAACAGGTGTAGACCTTACTGTGAAATGCTTACTTACAAGCCCTTAATTAACCAACAATGGAATTTGGGCCTTGTCTTAACAAAGCATTATATCCTTCGTGTGGGCCTCATTAAAAAAAAATCTTTGTCCAGTTTGAGGTGAGTAATCACTGTTCTGATGTCCAGAAGCTCTTTTCGGTCATAAGAGATGGTAGCTGCAACATTATGTACCAAAATTAGTTACAAAAAAATATAAAAATAAAAATAGCACAGTTGGTTAGGAGCCTGTAAAACGGCAGCCATCCCCTCTGGCACCATTATAGCCTTAATGCCCGTCTTTTATTTAAAGCTTCCCATCATCGCGCGTGGAGTACGATGGGAAGTGTCACTTTGTCCTTCTGAAGGGGAGCCAGAGCCAGCCCATGGAGGTTGCAGTGAGTCAGCAGGTTCTGAGGCTGCATGCAAGGATTTTCTCTCTCTCTTTCTTACATATCTGCCTCCCCCTTTCCCATCCCTCACTCTCTCTTCTTCCCTGAACAAATCTCCTCTCCTTTTTCAGGCATGAGACTTGTCATGTCCCACGCTCTCTCTGATCTGGTGGGATGATGTGTGTGCTTCATGCCTCATTGTTTTTCATCCCAGCTCAGACATTTGTGCTACTGTATCTTACAGCTATCCAGTACCTCAGGCAGTGGTGGTCGGTGCCATTTAAGATGAGGGAGGATGATTCTTTTGTTAATGATCATGGCCTTATTTCCATTACAGCATATTGGATAACTGTCATTCATATTTCATTCACCCAGCTCAATGTAAGAGTGATAGATTTAGGTTACTACATGATACTTAAATTATTCCTGTACCCATCATAAGATTGCTACAACCTAGCCTATGAATGAGACTTTACAATGTAGGTACACACAGGTTGAGACAATTGTGCGTAATCAAGGTGACAGTGATACATTCAATACCGCCATGCACATTCTTGCCTACATTTAGTTGATCTAGGGTGTAATCATTAGTCTCACAGTTGCAAATGAGAGTTTCTATTGGACAAATTCAGTTATGTTTATCTTCGTTCCATTTTCTAAGAAACGTTTTTCAACAGAATCAGTGGAATGAATACACCTCTGATCACACACAAACACAGTTCACTTTCATAGCAGCCACATAAAAACAGCATGATCAATTTGCTCATTGTATATATAATTCCTTTTTGCAACAATCTATCAAGTTCAAGTTCTCCTCTTCTCACATTTTCCCTTCGCTTGTAGACTGTGACCAGGCGAGAAAAAAAAACTTTCCAAGTCAAATGTTCATATCATGACTGCTAACTGCTACACACAGTCTACATCGTTGTCACGTCATAGTCAACATAGCTACTAGAACTAACACGTTAGTAAACCCGCTACAATCATGCAGTACAGTTTAGCAGTTACACCAGCGGGCTCCGGTGGCAATACATTTATAAAATCAAAAGCTTAACTTGACTTGGAAGAGTTCCAGTGGTGGATAGCCATAGCCACCTAGCTAACCTAGCACCCCTTTCTCATTGAGCTGTGTTTTGGAGTAGGCTAAAAAAGTGAAGAAAGAAATACAACTAAATATAGCTACCTCTCTCTCTTGCTTCTCCTTCACTTTGGAAGAAATTGATTTGTTCAAAACTGTATTTCTCTCTTTGAAAAAACCCCTCAGCATATGTTATGCACTGCAGTGCTAGCGAGCTGTAGCTTATGTTTTCAGTACTAGATTCATACTCTGATCCTTTGATTTGGTGGACAACATGTCAATTCATGCTGCAAGAGCTCTGATAGGTTGGAAGACGTCCTCCGGAAGTTGTCATAATTACTGTGTAAGTCTACGGAAGAGGGTGAGAACCATGAGCCTCCTAGGTTTTGTATTGAAGACAATATACACAGAATTAAAGTCAATGTACCCAACAGTTGTCACAGTGACATTCTATTGAAATGGATACTTGCATACTACCCTGCATGAATTTGCAGATAGCTAACCAACCAGGTTCTATGTTAGCTAGCTGACATTCGGCTACAACTCGCAAAGCAAATGGCTCTGAGATATGAATAATAAGATCATACTTATAACGTTAGCTAGCGAGCCAGCTAGCTAACAGTACACTTTAACTTGAAATGAAAATGACTTTCTGTTGGTTTACCGTGTAATATCTGTAAACGTAGCTAGCTGGACTATCTTATCCGTATACGTAATGGATGGACGCCTCTCCCTGTCACGGATGCAATGGTTTCCCTTAGTTTGAAGATGTAATCCGGAGACAGGTGTTTTCTCCATCTCCTTAGCTATCATACTCTAATTCCACTGATTTCAAAACTCGGTCCAGAAGGTGGAGAGCAACGCTTATGCAGTTCTACTACTCGATACATTTTTTTAAAAGCCACGTTAGACAGGATTACCTGCACATACTGACCAACTCAAATAGACAGAAGCGTGCTATATGGCAGACCAATCTGAACTCATCTCTTGGCATGTCCAGCTCGCTCATTAGCTCAGCCAATCATGGCTAGCGGGAAGGTTGCTGACTTTTTCTGTGCTAAACCAACTAGGCTCTTAATTTAAAACCTCTAGGGTAGGGGGCAGCATTCTGAATTTTGGATGAAAAGCATGCCCAAATTAAACTGCCTGCTACTCGGGCCCAGAAGATATGATATGCATATAACTGGTAGATTTGGATAGAAAACACTGCGAAAACCTGTGAAAAATCCATTCAGGAAGTATTTTATTTTTTGGTTTTGTAGTTTTCTATTCAATGCCATTACAGTATCCATTGACTTAGGACTCCATTTGCAGTTCCTATGCCTTCCACTAGATGTCAACATTCTTTAGAAATGGTTTCAGGCTTGTATTCTTATAAATGAGGGAGTAAGACCAGTCTGAATGAGTGGACCCTGACATGTCACAGAACTTTTTCATGCGCAATCCTGAGAGAGTGCATTTCTTGTTTACCTTTTATATTGACAACGTTATTGTCCGGTTGAAATATTATAGATAATTTAGGCTAAAAACAACCTGAGGATTGAATATAAACATCGTTTGACATGTTTCTATGAACTTTACGGATACAATTTGGATTTTTTGTCTGCCTGTTTTGACTGCGTTTGAGCCTGTGGATTATTGAAAAAACGCGCAAAAAAACTGGGGTTTTTGGATATAAAGAGACATTATCGAACAAAAGGAACATTTATTGAGTAAATTAATGTCTTCTGAGTGCCACCATATGAAGGTCATTAAAGGTAAGAGATTAATTTGATCTCTATTTCTGATTTTTGTAACGCTTCTGCTTGGCTGGTACCTGGGCTATGTTTTCAAATAATCGTAAGGTATGCTTTCGCCGTAAAGCATTTTAAAAATCTGACACGTGGTTGGATTCACAAGAAGATCATCTTTAAACCTATCTAAAATATGTTTTGTTTTCTGAATTTTTATAAATGAGTATTTCTGTATTTGAATTTGACGCTCTGAAATCTCACTGGATGTTGGCCAGATGGGACGCCAGAGAGGTTAAAAATTAAATTCATATTTACAGATGGCATACAAGAAGGCACATGAAAGTTCACATGTTCCAGAAGGCATTTCTGCCCAAAAACGCATTTTGATAAAAAAAAAAGTTGAAGTAGTGATCCGCGACATATGCCTAGTTTCCTGAATTGGGTCACATTTGCAAAAGGAAAAAATACTATTGAATTCATTTTAGAATAAGGCTGTATATAGGGCAGCAGCCTCTAAGGTGCAGGGTTGAGTAGACGGCTGGTAGCTGGCTAGTGATGGCTATCTTTAGTCTGTTGGCTGTTTTTTGGCTGTTTTTTAGTCTCTCGGCCCCAGCTTTGATGCACCTGTACTGACCTCGCCTTCTAGATGATAGTGGGGTGAACAGGCCGTGGCTCTGGTGGTTGTTGTCCTTGATTATCTTTTTGGCCTTCCTGTGACATCGGGTGCTGTAGGTGTCCTGGAAGGCAGGCAGTGAGCCCCCGGTGATGTGTTGGGCAGACCGCAATACCATCTGGAGAGCCCTGCGGTTGCTAGTTGTCCTCCGGCTACACTATAGTAATAGGCTACTGTATACCTTCATTGCAAACAGTGTGTTTTAATCAATTATTTGGTTACATTAATATATTTAGTATAGTTTTATCTAAAAATAACTTTTTCAATGTTTCACTATTGAAAAAAAGTAATTTAATAAGGTTGGTCCTACCCCTCCTCTGACGATCCTCCAGTAACCTCAGGGATTCAGTGATGTTAATTGGTAGAAGAGTTGAGTAGTTGTGTGTAGCTCAGTGCAGCCAGTGAGATCACTGCAGAATGTGTTTTCCTGTTGTCGGTCTCTGATGTACATTCATAGGCCTATACACTTCAGCAGTCCCTGTGACCTCAGCACCGTTTCATCTTTCCGCTGTGAAAAACATCAGATTTAATTAGCCTGTCAGGAGAAGAGCAAGTTTAAATTGGTGCTCATGTAAACTGGGACATTTGATTAGTGTCACGTTTGTTTTTATTTAAGATGATGGAGAGTTATCACAAGGGCCAGCCTCTACAGTTGCTCTACATTTTAGCAGACGCTCTTATCCAGAGGGACTTAGAAGTTGAGTTCAAACATTCTCATACTTTTTTCATACTGGTCCACTGTGGGAATCAAACCCACAACAAATAAAGGACATTTTTCAAGAGGTTGATATATTTTTCACATGTGAAAATCAAGTCTGACATTTTAAAGTAGAAATGACTAACTTCAGAAGCCTTTTTAAACCTCAAATACACAACACGTTTTTAACCCTCCTGCTGTGTTTCGGTCGATTTGGACCGATTTACAAGTTCTCTCTGAAAAATGTAGTTAATTTAATCTGTCATAAGGTTCCATGACTTAACATTTTGGGTGTTTTATTTAACTTTTGTACACCTGTGGTGTTCCCGGTCAAAAATGACCGGTCATTAGAAATTAATGGGTGAGACTACACTTAGTGTATGAAATTGAGTTCAGGCAAATGCCCATTCCTCATTGAGCACACGTATACACACACACCTCGCTTCCCTTCTTGGCTTCCATGGCAACCCCCAGGGGAACCTTTACCCAATAGAATCTTTCCCCCACTGGAACCACAATCACAACATTGTTTCAATAATATATATAACTTTTCTCGCAGCTCTGGTATGTAAAGCTTTTTGAGGCCTTGCTCACAATACATTCTGTGGCAGCACAATAACCAAACTATATACTGTATGTGAGGCCCTTGATCATATCTTTGATCATGACACTGGTGAGGAGAGAGTCCTTGTTAAACTTTGACACAAGTAGTCTGTGTTAAATAGCACAATATGTATCTTCTGAATATTTGTTATAGTCAGGAAGGCAGGAAAGGTCTCCGACAACAGGATGATCAAATTAAGATCCTACATCTGTACATATTGCTGCATATAGTTTTACCGTTATACATTTTTCATACGGTATATTGCAGGGCAAAACGGATTGGATAGGCCGCCATCACATTGATTTGTTGGCTCTGTGAAAAAACATGGCTTTGTTTTCTCTTTTCCCAGTGCTAATGTCCCTGGTCAAAAGGCTTTGTTGATGCTTTGTTGTTTGTAGGCGAGTAGCATAACAGCAGGAGGTGTGGAATAGTTGGGTCCCGAGGAGCAAATGAGAGGAAACTACTCCTAGTCCCTCTGGGCCTGTCCTGTAGCTCTCAAACTGGTCAGATTGGATGGGAGATCCTGGCTGTGCCTCACCGCAATGTACTTGGTGTATTCCTACTGTATGCTCTAAGTTTAAGCTCATTTACTGCATTTCTATACAATTAAAAAACCTTAAAACGCTATTTGCAGAACTGCAAGAAAACACAAATAATTATAATACCAGCCATTATCATCTTAGCTGCTGTAGGTTCATTCACCTCAGTCGATCTAAAAACACATAGCCTATTAGCTATAACATTGTAATGTTATATTCCTGAAAGGATGGAAATATGACAAATGATTCACACTCACACGTAGCATCAGCGACATTCTTAGAACTGTATTGTTTGCATTTTGATTATATTTTAATGTAGATGTAAGGACCGACGCTGCAGGTACGGGGAGTCAAACATTTAATCAGGAACAGACATGAAACAAGACAGGAACAGCGTCTGCACACGGGTATACAAGGATATATGACAATCAATGCTGGAGCGGGGAACCAAACAGATATAGGGGAGGTAATAATCCAAAAATCACTGATGTGCGTGCCGGAGGGAAGGCAGGTGTGCGTAATGCTGGGGAGCTGGAGCAGGTGTGACAGTAGGCCTGTAGGGAAGATAGGCCATATGAAGATGTTCATATTGAAACATATTATATATTTTTTAAGTTCCTAACTTGTTAGGTAAGATTAGTACAGATTTTCTCAGGGGAACCCACAAGGGGCCTGACTCCAAGTTTGGGAACCACTCTACTAACCTCTCCCTCTGCTTGCTTCCTCTCTCTGTCTCCACTCTCTGTCTCCTCTGCTTCATCCTGCATGCCTGCAGCCTGCCTCAGCCTCACCACTGAGAGCCACATGCTCACATCACTGTCTCCCAGTAGCTCTCTGCAGGAGTCACAGGACAATTTTAAAATGGCCTTTTGTCTGACATCTAGCAAACACTGTCAGCAGTGTCTCTAGTGGCCTACCTTAGCGGACTGTGAGCTGGGGTAGTTCATATCACATCTCAGGTCCGTGCTGCAAGAGGGCGGAGTTAGCTGTTTGAGAGAGTGGTGAATGTGCTGCTAAAAAGGCAAATCTGTGGGACGCAGGCTAATATAACAAACAAACCACTGTTTATGATTCCCCTGGTTCACAAAGAGGTCGGCGCGATTAAGCTCCGTCAGATCAAAAATATAAGCTTCCTGAGCTTTGATCAATGCTGGGAGCAATATTTAGATATTGATTTTCTTTATTGTGTACAAAATATATATTTATGTTATTATTTTTTTCAAATTAGATAAATAACTAAGGTCCAGACCTCTGTTTTCATATGTAGTTACAGCCATGTAACTAACCAAGGCCAATGTATGTGTGAATGACAGTCTCATGTAATCTCTCTTTTGTATGTAGTATGTGACTGTGAGATGGGTGAGGTGTCTGCAGCCTGTTATTACACCACAGTGCTACTTCACCACTAATGCCTGACACAAAGATATCTCCTCTATCATGATGATGGCCATGAGCACAGCAACAAACAGTATCTCAAATCAAATCAAATGTATTTATCTAGCCCTTCGTACATCAGCTGATATCTCAAAGTGCTGTACAGAAACCCAGCCTAAACCCCCAAACAGCAAGCGATGCAGGTGTTGAACCACGTTGGCTAGGAAAAACTCCCTAGATTCCATAGCCGCAGGCAGAACAGTTGAAAATAGAGCAGCAGCACGGCCAGGTGGACTGGGGACAGTAAGGAGTCATCATGCCAGGTAGTCTTGAGGCATGGTCCTAGGGCCCAGGTCCTCCGAGAGAGATGAAGAAAGAGAGCATTAGAGAGAGCATACTTAAATTTACAGAGGACACCGGATAAGACAGGAGAAGTACTCCAGATATAACAAACTGATCCTAGCCCCCCGACACAAACTACCGCAGCATAAATACTTGAGGCTGAGACAGGAGGGGTCAGGAGACGCTGTGGCCCCATCCGATGATACCCTCGGACAGAGCCAGACAGGAAGGATATAACCCCACCCACTTTTCCAAAGCATAGCCCCCACACCACTAGAGGGATATCTTCAACCACCAACTTACCAGCCTGAGACAAGGCCGAGTATAGCCCACAAAGATCTCCACCACGGCACAACCCAAGGGGGGGCGCCAACCCAGACAGGAAGATCACATCAGTGACTCAACCCACTCAAGTGACGCACCCCTCCTAGGGACGGCATGAAAGAGCACCAGTAAGCCAGTGACTCAGCCCCTGTAATAGGGTTAGAGGCAGAAAATCCCAGTGGAAAGAGGGGAACCGGCCAGGTAGAGACAGCAAGGGCGGTTCGTTGCTCCAGAGCCTTTCCATTCACCTTCACACTCCTGGGCCAGACTACACTCAATCATATGACCCACTGAAGAAATTAGTCTTCAGTAAAGACTTAAAGGTTGAGACCGAGTTTGCGTCTCTCACATGGGTAGGCAGACCATTCCATAAAAATAGAGCTCTATAGGAGAAAGCCCTGCCTCCAGCTGTTTGCTTAGAAAATCTAAGGACAATTAGGAGGCCTGTGTCTTGTGACTGTAGCGTACGTGTAGGTATGTACGGCAGGACCAAATCAGAGAGATAGGTAGGAGCAAGCCCATGTAATGATTTGTAGGTTAGCGGTAAAACCTTGAAATCAGCCCTTGCCTTGACAGGAAGCCCGTTTAGGGAGGCTAGCACTGGAGTAATATGATCAAATATTTTGGTTCTAGTCAGGATTCTAGCAGCTGTATTTAGCACTAACTGAAGTTTATTTAGTGCTTTATCCGGGTAGCCCGAAAGTAGAGCATTGCAGTAGTCTAACCTAGAAGTAACAAAAGCATGGATTAATTTTTCTGCATCATTTCTGGACAGAAAGTTTCTGATTTTTGCAGTGTTACGTAGATGGAAAAAAGCTGTCCTTGAAACAGTCTTGATATGTTCGTCAAAAGAGAGATCAGGGTCCAGAGTAACGCCGAGGTCCTTCACAGTTTTATTTGAGACGACTGTGCAACCATTAAGATTAATTGTCAGATTCAACAGAAGATATTTTTGTTTCTTCGGACCTAGAACACTCATCTCTGTTTTGTCTGAGTTTAAAAGTAGAAGGTTTGTAGCCATCCACTTCCTTATGTCTGAAACAGAGGCTTCTAGCGAGGGCAATTTTGGGGCTTCACCATGTTTCATTGAAATGTATAGCTGTGTGTCATTCACATAGCAGTGAAAGTTAACATTATGTTTTCGAATGACATCCCCAAGAGGTCATTGACCAAATATTTATTTTCCATCATAATTTGCAAATAAATTCATAAAAAATCTGACAATGTGATTTTCTGGATTTTCTTTTGTCATTTTGTCTGTCATGTACATATGATGAAAATTACAAGCCTCTCTCATCTTTTTAAGTGGGAGAACTTGCACAATTGGTGGCTGACTAAATACCCCCCCCCCCCCACTGTATAGTGAAAGCAATAGTGATCCTAAAACGGAACCTTGAGAAACACCGACATTTACAGTTGATTTGTCAGAGGACAAACCATTCACAGAGACAAACTGATATCTTTCCGACAGATAAGCTCTAAACCAGGCCAGAACTTGTCCGTGCAGACCAATTTGGGTTTCCAATCTCTCCAAAGAATGTGGTGATCGATGGTATCAAAAGCAGCACTAAGGTCTAGGTGCACGAGGACAGATGCAGAGCCTCGGTCTGATGCCATTAAAAGGTCATTTACCACCTTCACAAGTGCAGTCTCAGTGCTATGATGGGGTCTAAAACCAGACTGAAGCATTTCGTATACATCGTTTGTCTTCAAGGCTGCGAAACAGCCTTTTCTAAAAAATTTGAGAGAAATGGAAGATTCATTATAGGCCAATAGTTTTTAAATATTTTCTGGGTCAAGGTTTGGCTTTCTCAAGAGAGGCTTTATTACTGCCACTTTTAGTGAGATTGGTACACATCCGTTGGATAGAGAGCCGTTTATTATGTTCAACATAGGAGGGCCAAGCACATGAAGAAGTTCTTTCAATAGTTTAGTTGGAATAGGGTCCAGATTGCAGCTTGAAGTTTGAGGCCATGATTATTTTCATCGTTGTGTCAAGAGATATAATACTAAAACACTTGAGTGTCTCTTTTGATCCGAGGTCCTGTCAGAGTTGTGCAGACTCAGGACAACTGAGCTTTGAAGGAATACGCAGATTTAAAGAGGAGTCTGCAATTTGCTTTCTAATAATCATGATTTTTTCCTCAAAGAAGTTCATGAATTTATTACTGCTGAAGTGAAAGCCATCCTCACTTGGGGAATGCTGCTTTTTAGTTAGATTTGTGGTAGTATCAAAAATGCATTTCGTATTGTTCTTATTTTCCTCAATTAAGTTAGAAAAATAGGATGATCGAGCAGCAGTAAGGGCTCTTCGATACTGCACGGTACTGTATTTCCAAGTTAGCCGGAAGACTTCCAGTTTGGTGTGACGCCATTTCCGTTCCTATTTTCTGGAAGCTTGCTTCAGAGCTTGGGTATTTTCTGTATACCAGGGAGCTAGTTTCTTATGAGAAATTATTTTAGTTTTTATGGGTGCAACTGCATCTAGGGTATTGCGCAAGGTTAAATTGAGTATCTCAGGTGGTTAACTGATTTTTGTCCTCTGACGTCCTTGTGTAGGCAGAGGGAGTCTGGAAGGGCATCAAGGAATCTTAGTGTTGTCTGTGAATTTATAGCACGACTTTTGATGATCCTTGGTTGGGGTCTGAGCAAATTATTTGTTGCAATTGCAAACGTAATAAAATGGTGGTCCGATAGTCCAGGATTATGAGGAAAAATTATTATTATTATTCCATGGGACAAAACCAGGTCCAGAGTATGACTGTGACAGTGAGTAGGTCCAGAGACATGTTGGACAAAACCCACTGAGTCGATGATTGCTCCGAAAGCCTTTTGGAGTGGGTCTGTGGACTTTTCCATGTGAATATTAAAGTCACCAAAAATTTGAATATTATCTGCTATGACTACAAGGTCTGATATGAACTCAGGGAACTCAATGAGGAATGCTGTATATGGCCCAGGAGGTCTGTAAACAGTAGCTATCAAAAGTGATTGAGTAGGCTGCATAGATTTCATGACTAGAAGCTCAAAAGACGAAAACGTCATTTTTTTGTTTTTGTAAATTGAAATTTGCTATCGTAAATGTTAGCAACACCTCCGCTTTTGCGGGATGCATGGGGGATATGGTCACTAGCATAACCAGGAGGTGAGGCCTCATTTAACACAGTAAATTCATCAGGCTTAAGCCATGTTTCAGTCAGGCCAATCACATCAAGATTATGATCAGTGATTAGTTCATTGACTATAATTGCCTTTGAAGTAAGGGATCTAACATTAAGTAGCCCTATTTTGAGATGTGAGGTATCACGATCTCTTTCAATAATGAATGGAGGAAGTCTTTATCCTAGTGTGATTGCTAAGGCGAACACCGCCATGTTTAGTTTTGCCCAACCCAGGTCGAGGCACATACACGGTCTCAATGGGGATAGCTGAGCTGACTACACTGACTGTGCTAGTGGCAGACTCCACTAAGCTGGCAGGCTGGCTAACAGGCTGCTGCCTGGCCTGCACCCTATTTCATTGTGGCGCTAGAGGAGTTTGAGCCCTGTCTATGTTGGTAGATAAGATGAGAGCACCCCTCCAGCTAGGATGGAGTCTGTCACTCCTCAGCAGGCCAGTCTTGTTCCTGTTTGTGTGTGAGTCCCAGAAAGAGGGCCAATTATCTACAAATTCTATCTTTTGGGAGGGGCAGAAAACAGTTTTCAACCAGTGATTGAGTTGTGAGACTGCTGTAGAGCTCATCACTCCCCCTAACTGGGAGGAGACCAGAGACAATTACTCGATGCCGACACATCTTTCTAGCTGATTTACACGCTGACGCTATGTTGCACTTGGTGACCTCTGACTGTTTCGTCCTTACATCGTTGGTGCCGACATGGATAACAATATCTCTATACTCTCTACACTCGCCAGTTTTAGCTTTAGCCAGCACCATCTTCAGATTAGCCTTAACGTCGGTAGCCCTGCCCCCTGGTAAACAGTGTATGATCGCTGGATGATTCGTTTTAAGTCTAATACTGCAGGTAATGGAGTTGCCAATGACTAGGGTTTTCAATTTGTCAGAGCTAATGGTGGGAGGAGTAGAGACAAGAGAAGGCTCGGCCTCAGACTCCTACTCTCTGCTTATTGGGGAAAACCGGTTGAAAGTTTCTGTCGGCTGAATGAGCGACACCGGTTGAGCATTCCTACAGTATTTCCCTCCAGAAACCATGACAAAGTTGTCCGGCTGCGGGGACCGTGCAAGGGGATTTATACTAACATTACTATCTGTACTTACTGGTGGCACAGACGCTGTTTCATCCTTTCCTACACTGAAATGACCCTTACCTAACGATTGCGTCTGAAGCTGGGCTTGCAACACAGCTATCCTCGCCATAAGGCGATCGTTCTCCTGTATATTATGAGTACAGGGACTGCAATTAGAAGGCATCATGTTAATGTTACTACTTAGCTTCGGCTGTTGGAGGTCCTGACGAACCACGTCCAGATAAAGCGTCCAGAGTGAAAAAGTTGAATGAAAAAAAGTTGAGTGAGGGAAAAACCAAAAATATAAACGTTAATTAAAAAGTAAAAACCGTAAAGTTGTCAGGTAGCAAAGTAAGGTTGGCAACAAAATGCACAGCAACACGTAAACAAGTCTGCAAGTTGTGACCGGAAATGGCATCAACTGAAGCCAAGATACTTAACTGTATCTCTATGGACTCCGCTACATTCTCTTCTCTGCTCTTTCTCCCTTCAGACACAATTACAATGCCAACCCACTGGGCACAGACATCAATTCAATGACTATTACATGTTGGTTAAATGTCATTTTATTGAAGTGACGTGGAAACAATGTTGATTCAACCAACGGGTGCCCACTGGGAACTTTGGTCCTGGAATACTCAAATGGGTTAGCAGTGTTTTCAGAAAGTATTCAGACAATTTACATTTTTCGACATTTTGTTACATTACAGGCTTATTCTAAAATTGATTTTTTTTTCCCCTCATCAATCTACACACAATACCCCATAATGATGAAGCAAAAACATTATTTTTTGGTTGCTAATTTATCAGAATAATGAATGAAAATATTTCATTTACATAAGTATTCAGACCCTTTACTGAGTAATTGTTGAAGCACCTTTGGCAGCAATTACAGCATCAAGTTTTCTTGGGCATGACACTACAAGCTTGTCACACCTGTATTTGGGGAGTTTCTCCCATTGTTCTCTACAGATCCTCTCAAGCTCTGTCAGGTTGGATGGGGAGCGTTGCTGCACAGCTATTTTCAGGTCTCTACAGAGATGTTTGATCGGGTTAAAGTTTGGGCTCTGGCTGGGCCACTCAAGGACATTCTGAGACTTGTCCCTAAACCACTGCTGCATTGTCTTTCATGTGTGTTTTGATTCGCTGTCCTGTTGGAAGGTGAACCATCGCCCCAGTCTGAGGTCCTGAGCACTCTGGAGCAGGTTTTCATCAAGGATCTCTTTGTACTTTGCTCCATTCATCTTTTCCTCGATATTGACTAGTCTCCCAGTCCCTGCTGCTGAAAAACATCACCACAGCATGATGCTGCCACCACCATGCTTCACCGTAGGGATGGTGCCAGGTGTCCTCCAGACGTGATGCTTGTCAAACTGCAGCAACCTTGTACTTGTTCATATTAATTATATTTAGGCTAGATTCGGAGGAGGATTTACTCTACCCAGACACAACAACTGATAAACAATAGAACTCACAGGGCTGAGCTTGCTTTATGCATGTTTGCATAATGCAGGCCTATGCAACTGTAGGCTTTATATAAAATGTACTCACATCTGTCATCACTATGTTGATTTGATTAATTCCAGTTAATCATTTTGGATTGAAAGCGTATAGGCAGCCTAGCCAGCCCAATTCTAAATATAAACCAAATTTAATCACATTCACATTTTCTCATGACCCACAAATGGACTATAAATACATAACATTACCAATTAGTTACCCTGATCAAATGGACGGCGCACATAGGCTGTATGCATCTGCTCTTGTTAGTAGCCTTCAGACTAAAAAATGGTCTCGTTTTCATCCTATACACAGCATGTCAGATCTCTAATGTTTAGGTGTAGCCTAGGCTGCTACAACATTTATGTAATGAGTTTTTGCTTGTGTCTTTCTGGAGTGATTATGTGTTATCATCATTGATAAATAAATTCCTGGAGGAAAGTGGAAAGCCTACTTGAGCGCGCACAAAGAAATGCACTACGTTAACCTCTCTCTTCAATCTAACTTTTAATGGATGATGCGATGGAAGCTATAAAATCATTCTGAATTGATTTCGACATCCCAGAAAAGACAGTAGTAGAAAGTTCCATATGTTCAGCAAGTAAAGCATCGTAATGTGCAAGAACCTTCCCTCTCGTTGTGTCCCCTAAAAGCCAATTATTGCATGCCCTAAAACACAGTGGTGTTGATAAGCCTCTTGAGAACATCCCTGTTTCTTCTTACTTTCTTGTTGTGCTGCGCAGTTTGAATACGTAGACCTCATGATCGATGTGGCTTTTCCCCAGAAGCTTGAATTTGATGTGAGCATTTATATGCTCCCTGCTTTTGTTTTGTTGTTTCGGGGTTCTTCAATAAAAAGTCAACTGAATTTGCGGCAGCATTGGCAGCGACGGGGGCACACTCGAGCTGATAGCTAGCCAGCTACTGCACTTTCTACTGAAGTTAGCAAGGCAAGTTGAAATAAATTGCACTAACTGGACATAAAAATAAAGTTATGAAAACAATGTATAATCTACCTCCTCCGTCTCCTGTAATTTGAATAAACTAATTTCAACTGAATAATATCCCAAAAATGCTCAACTATCACTTTTCAACCTCTATCCAATAATGTCACCAACTCACCAAGCTTCTCAACACATAGAAATATGCTCTGCAGCACAACCCCAATACAACACAGTAGGTTTATTCTCTGATCCTAATCCTATGATTGGATGGACAACATGTCAGTTATTTTTTTATTTAACTAGGCAAGTCGGTTAAGAACAAATTTTATTTACAGTGATGGCCTACCCCAGCCCAACCTGGACGACGCTGGGCCAATTGTACACCGTACACTCCCAATCACAGCCAGATGTGATGCAGCCTGGATTCAAACCAGGGACTGCAGTGATGCCTCTTGCACTGGGATGCAGTGCCTTAGACTGCTGCGCCACTCGCAAGTCCTTTTTCACACTGAAAAAGCTTTGATTGGTTGGAGGACGTCCTCCAGAAGTGGTCATGATTACAATGTAGGTCTATGGAAGGGGGCGAGGCCTACCCAGAGGAGGACAGAAGCTATCTGTCCTCCGGCTACACCATAGTGCTACCCCAGAGAGTGCTGTTGAAGTTACTATAGACCTTCATTGCAAAATAATGGGCTTTAATCAATTATTTGGTGACATATTCATATATTTAGTCTAGTTTTATCTAAAAAGGATAATTTTTTTAGTGTTTCACAATTTTTATGTGTATGAAATTTCACTGAGGATGGTTCTCCCCTTCCTCCTCTGATGAGCCTCCAAGCGGGCTGTCATGTGCCTTTTACTGAGAAGTGGCTTCCGTCTAGCCACTCTAACATAAAGGCTTGATTGGTGGAGTGCTGCAGAGATGGTTGTCCTTCTGGGAGGTTCTCCTATCTCCACAGAGAAACTCTAGAGCTCTGTCAGAGTGACCATTGGGTTCTTGGTCACCTCCCTGACCGAGGCCCTTCTCCCCGACTGCTCAGTTTGGCCGGACGGCCAGCTCTAGTAGGAGTGCTGGTGGTTCAAAACTTCTTCCATTTAAGAATGATGGAGGCCACTGTGTTCTTGGGGACCTTTAATGCTGCAGACATTTTTTGCTACCATTCCCCAGATCTGTGCCTCAACACAATCCTATCTCGGAGCTCTATGACTTGGTTTTTGCTCTGACATGCATTGTCAACTGTGGGACCTTTTTTAGACAGGCGTGTGGCTTTCCAAATCATGTTCAATCAATTGAATTTATCACAGGTGGACTCCAATCAAGTTGTAGAAACATTTAAAGGACAATCAATGGAAACAGGATGCACCGGAGCTAAATATCATAGCAAAGGGTCTGAATACTTATGTAAATAAGGTATTTCTGTTTTTATTTGAATACATTTGCAAACATTTTGAAAAAAATAACGTTTTTTGCTTTATCATTATGGGGTATTGTGTGTAGGTGGATGAGGATATATATATATTTTAATCAATTTTAGAATAAGGCAGTAACGTAACAAAATGTTGAAAAAGGGATGGGGTCTGAATACTTTCCTAATGCACTGTATATGTAACGTCGTTCTTCGTTTGTAGAAAGAGTCGGACCGAAATGCAGCGTAGTGGTTACTCATGTCTTTAATGAAGAGATCGCGATACATGAAATAACTTATACATATACAAAAACAACAAACGGAATGAGAAACCTATTACAGCCTATCTGGTGAAACCACACAGAGACAGGAACAATCACCCACGAAATACACAGTGACACCCCGGCTACCTAAATACGGTTCCCAATCAGAGACAACGAGAATCACCTGACTCTGATTGAGAACCGCCTCAGGCAGCCAAGCCTATACAACACCCCTACTCAGCCGCAATCCCAAATACTACAAACCCCAATACAAAAATACAATATATAAACCCATGTCACACCCTGGCCTGACCAAATATATAACAAAAACACAAAATACAATGACCAAGGCGTGACAGTATAATTGACTTCAATATAACAATAGGTGTGAGTGCCTCACCGTTATAAATCATTAAAACTCACATACTTCTTATAATCTATATTTCAGAACAGACACCCCAGTCCAGGGTAAGGTTTCATGATTCCATTTCAGACATTTTGTTCCTCATAAACGGGGAGATTTTACTGGGGCTATTAGAGCTGAGGTTAAGTGTCTTGGTCAGGAGCAGGTCAATGCTGAACCACTGAGGACGTCAGCCCGTAACCATTATATAACTTTCTCTTGAACATGTAGGCTTCACTAAAACAGAGTGAAACAGAGTGATGTGATTTGATAACAGTGTGCGTGGCAATCCTGATTGAGCAGTAGACTAACACTAATGTTTTTAAATAACTTCTCCTCTGCGCTTCATATCAACTCAAAACTGAAACGGGTGAAATTATTTGATAACATTATTGTAGTTTAATTGTGTGACTTTGACAATTCTCATGTGTATATCAGTCAATGATTAGGGGAGTTGTTTGTGTTGTTGTGCTCACCGATGCACTCAGGTTGTTATAAGCAGTTGGAGAAAACAGAGCTCTCAGTTCTCCTCAGCACCTGCATGCAGAGCTAATATAAACCACTCAGTCATGTAGAGAGCACACTCAGTCATGTAGAGAGCCCACACAGTGTTGTGTTATGAGTGGCACCCTATGGATGAATCACTGCAGGCTTTACTAACTGTAATATCTAGTAATTGGTAGTTAAGTCAGTTAGTGTAGATACGTAAGTACTAGTAGTCTTTAGGTCAGGTGAATTTCCCCTATACATTGTAAAGCCCTTTGATCAACTCAAAAAGTGTTAAGGGCAATTCCACATATACAGAGTGATGCTGAGACTCAGAGTTTTCACTTTAAAATGTCACATAAAAACCAATTGCAAACCAAACACTGCAAAGGTAAACAAACCATACAAATGTGTCATGGACTTCACCAGTGACATTATCAGATCCCGATTCATGCTGAATGCGGAACGAAAGAGAGCTCGGTTTGTTTTAGAAGGTTTCTGAAAAACTTTTCTTGAAAAATGTTTGTTTACTAGTCTACTTGTTTACCTGCCTACCTATTTAGCCTCAGTTGCTGGGACTGCTACTATATGTCCCAGGATACTGCCAAACCGCAAAGTCTGAAGAGCTACTGCTTGGTGAAGCAGCTAGCCTAGCTGCTAGCTATCAAGCTAGCCAGGTTTCCTTGACAGTTTGAACATAGCCTGCAACGCGGTTAGCCTTTGTGACTGGGACCGCGGATAGTCCCGGGCTTGTGGCTGTTTAAATCCCTGCTGTTTGTTGCTGTTTCCATCAGCCCTGCCAGCTCTGTTGGCTGGCATTGTGTGGAGTACCAGCGTTAGCCTATGTTGCTACCATGACAAAGATCAAAGCCGGTGGGTGTACCATCGAAGACAATGGTGTCTCTCTTTCACAGGTGAAGGATCTTATAAAGCAAACAAAAAGAGTTCTACAAGAAAATAGCTTCAAGTGTTGTGCCCAAATACTGGTAGTCAACTAAAGAATGAACCATCTGACCAGAGAGGTCCAGGACCTGAAGAATAGTTTGCAGTGCTCCCAGGGTCAGCTCACTGAGTTTCAACCGGATAACAGCAAGATGACAGCAATCTGTAAGTCATTTAGAAAGGACATCAGTTCTGTATGTGAATCCATGATAACACTGACAGAGAAATCAGATTATCTCAAGGGGCAATCAAGGCAGAACAACATTGTTGAATGGCGGAATTGCAGAATCTCCACATGTGACCTGCACAGAGCCTGAGGACAAAGTGAGGTAAATGATCACTGATGAACTGAAGATTAACCACAGGACAATTGAGGTGGAGCGTGCCCACAGGACTGGAAAAACCCACCACCGGTCCAGGTGACAGGCTCAGGCAGATAGTGGTCAAGTTCCTAATGTTCAAAGACAGGTAGCTATTCTGGAAAGACCCAAGAACTTGAGAGGAATGCACATATTCCTCAATGAGGACTATCCTGAAGCTGTGTGCCAGAGGAGGAAAGAACTTATCCCAGCCATGAAATGTGCTAGAGCGCGTGGGAACATTGCTTACATCCGATATGACAGGCTC
Source organism: Oncorhynchus gorbuscha (assembly GCF_021184085.1). NCBI lineage: Eukaryota > Metazoa > Chordata > Actinopteri > Salmoniformes > Salmonidae > Oncorhynchus > Oncorhynchus gorbuscha. The sequence continues at coordinate 64,143,015 of NC_060190.1, read as the reverse complement.
ATTGTCCACTCTCCCACCCTAAAGCCTGGAAGGGATGAGGTAGCCAAGCCTGTGGGTTCACAGCATCAACCCCGCAGCACATACACACTTACACAAACCAACTGGTTGATGGACTGCTAAATGTTTTTTTCTAGCTTTGTTTGTTCTATCTCTGATAAGCTACCCAGGAAAGGGTTAAAAATAGTCCAGGAGAGGACCAAAGCGCAGCGTTGTTAGTGTTCATCTTATTTAATAATAATCCAAACTGAACACTTCAAATGACAAAACAACAAAGTGAAAACCGAACCAGTTCTGTCTGGTGCAGACACACAAAGACTGAAAATAACCACCCACAAAACACAATGGAAAACAGGCTACCTAAATATGGTTCTCAATCAGGGATAACGATAGACAGCTGCCTCTGATTGAGAACCATATCAGGCCAAACACAGAAATAGAAGATATAGAAAAAACTAACATAGACTTCCCACCCCAACTCACGCCCTGACCGTACTAGATAAAGACAAAACAAAGGAATAAAGGTCAGAACGTGACAGTTGCCTTAGAAATAAGGTTCATGAAATCAATAACTTGTTAACATCAGACAACTTTCATATATTAGCCATTTCTGAGACTCACTTAGATCATTCATTATTTGATGATACAACAGTACCAATACAAGGATATAACATCTATAGAAGAGACAAGAATTCCTATGGGGAGGTGTTGCTGTATATATTCAGAGCCATATCCCTGTAATGCTTAGATAAGATCTCATGTCATGTGTTATTGAAGTGTTGTGGTTGCAGGTTCACCTGCCTCCTCCAAAGCCTATTATTTTAGGGTGTTTCTTTAGGTCACCAAGTGCTAACAGTCAGTATCTAAATAAAGTGTGTGAAATGGTTGACAACAGAGTAGTCTATGTTCTGCGTGACCTGAACATTGACTGCTACGCAACTAGTTGTCCTCTCAAGAGGAAGCTTCTTACTGTGACTAAGGCCTGTAATATGACCCAGGTTATCACTCAACTAACTAGAGTGCGTACCAATAGTAATTTATAGGAGATCATAGAAAAGGTTTTCTCTGGACTCTTTTGTTGAAGATGTAAACAACAATATTTTGGTCTGATGTGTATGAGGAAGTGAATCCAGATGCAGAACTGAAAGTTTTTGTAAAATGATTCATGCCAATCGTTGACAAGCATGCATCTGTTAAGAAATGTTCTGTGAGATCTGAGCCTTCTGTATTGATGATGAATTGAAACATGTTATGGCTCAAAGAAATTATGGAAAAGAGGTGGCAAAGAAGTCAAGCTGCTCAGCTGATTGGTTCACAGACTGTAAATTGATTTATAACAAAACCTTTCGATATTGCCAATCATTTCAATGACTATTTCACTAGTAAAGTGGAATGACTCTGAAGTGAAACAATAACATTGAACAGTGAACCATTGTATTTTAAAAATAAAATATCTAATAATGAAAGAGAAGTATTGCAGTTTTTAATTTGGTTTAGTTTGTTTGGGAGAGGTGGATAAACTATTGTTATCCATCAATAATGATAAGCCACCAGGTGTAGACAACCATGATGGGAAACTATTCAGAATTGTAGCAGACTGTATTGACACCCCTATTTGTTACATACAGTGCCTTACAAAAGTAATCATCCCCCTTGGCTTTTTTCCCTTTTTTGTTGCATTACAACCAGGTCATTTCAATTGATTTTTATTTGGATTTTTATTTGGATTATGTAATGGACATATTCAAATTAGTCCAAATTGAAATGAAAAGAATGACAAAAAAAAACAGAAAAGTGGTGTGTGCATATCTATTCACCCCCTTTTCTATGAAGACACCCTAAATATGATCTGGTGCAACCAATTACCTTCAGAAGTCACATAATTAGTTAAATAAAGTCCACGTGTGTGCATTCTAAGTGTCACATGATCTCTCACATGATCTCAGTATATATACACCTGTTCTGAAAGGCCCCAGAGTCTGCAACACCACTGAACAAGGAGCACCACCAAGCAAGCGGCACCATGAAGACCAGGGAGCTCTCCAAACAGGCCAGGGACAAAGTTATGGAGAAGTACAGATCAGGGTAGAGTTATAAAAAAAGATCAGAAACTTTGAACATCCCAGGGGGCAGAATTAAATCCATTATTAAAAAATGGAAAGAATATGGCACCACAACAAACTTGCCAAGAGAGGTCCGCCCACCAAACCTCACGGACCAGGCAAGGAGGACATTAATCAGAGAGGCAACAAAGAGACCAACGATAACCCTGAAGGAGCTGCAAAACTCCACGGCAGAGATTTAAGTATCTGTCCATAGGACCACTTTAAGCCGTGCTCTCCACAGCTGGGCTTTACAGAAAAATGGCCAGAAAAAAGCCATTGCTTAATAAGCAAACACGTTTGGTGTTCGCCAAAAGGCATTTGGGAGACTCTCCAAACATATGGAAGAAGGTATTCTGGTCAGATGAGACTAAAATGGAGCTGTTTGGCCATCAAGGAAAACGCTATGTCTGGCGTAAACCCAACACCTCTCATCACCCCGAGAAAACCATCCCCACAGTGAAGCATGGTGGTAGCAGCATCATGCTGTGGGAATGTCTTTCATCGACATGGACTGGGAAATTGAAGGAAGGATGGATGGCGCTAAAAGGGAAATTCTCAAAGCAAACCTGTTTCAGTCTTCCAGAGATTTGAGACTGTGACGGAGGTTCACCTTCCAGCAAGACAATGACACTAAGCATACTGCTAAAGCAACATTTGAATGGTTTAAGGGGAAACATTTAAATGTCATGGAATGGCCTAGTCAAAGCCCAGACCTCAATCCAATTGAGAATCTGTGGTATGACTGATTGCTGTACACCAGTGGAACCTATCCAACTTGAAGGAGCTGGAGCAGTTTTGCCTTGAAGAATGGGCAAAAATCTCAGTGGCTAGATGTGCCAAGCTTATAGAGGCATACCCCAAGAGACTTGCAGCTGTAATTGCTGCAAAAGGTGGCTCTGCAAAGTATTGACTTTGGGGGGGGTGAATAGTTATGCAAGCTCAAGTTTTCAGTTTTTTTGTCTTATTTCTTGTTTGTTTCACAATAAAACATATTTTGCATCTTTAAAGTGGTATGCATGTTGTGTAAATCAAATGATACAAACCTCCCAAAATTTTATTTTAATTCCAGGTTGTAAGGCAACAAAATAGGAAAAATGTCAAGGGGGGTGAATACTTTCGCAAGCCACTGTACAGTATTTAACCAAAGCCTAAAGGAGTGTGTCTGTCCACAGGTGTGGAAGGAAGCTAAAGTAATTCCACTGCCTAATCATAGTAAAGCCCCCTTTGCTGGCTCTAACAGCAGCCCAATCAGTTTGCTGCCTGTTCTCAGTAAACTGAGAGACTTGTGTTTGACCAAATACAATGCTATTTTTCAGAGAACAACTACTGACTTTCAGCATGTATATGGAGAAGGGCACTCAACTTGTACCGCACTGACTCAGATGACAGATGACTGTCCTTGTCTATCAGTGTATGAGTGTTTTGTTATTTGTCATGTTTTGTATTTATGTGGACGCCAGGAAAAATAGCTGCTTCTTCAGCAAAGCTAATGGGGATCGGAATAAACCAATAATAAAGCAATGAACTCTATGCACAAGGACTTCTTTTAATGATTTCCAATTAAATGTTACAAAAACACATTTACGTGAAGAACAGTGCAGATGCAATGTTTGTTGACAAAATGCGGCACAAACAGCACAGCCCGTCATTCTGTTACCGAACTTTGCAACAAAAAATCACATTGTTGTCATTTAAGCTCAACGTCTCAAATCAGGTAATAAACATTTGTTGTCATTTAAGCTCAACATCTGACAACAGTTTTCGCATGTGAAACTGAAAATTTGACGTGTTTTCTTTGTAATGGCTGTTTTTCAAGTAAATGTTTTGTTTTGTTAAAAATGTATTGGAAATCGTTAGAAATAGTCCTTGTGCATAGAGTTGTATGTTTTGTTTAACTTTGCAATCATTGGTTTTTGATTGGCATGCACTTTAAAGTGAAAATCGGAGTCTCTCAGCCTCACGCTTTTAAGGTGGAATTGCCCTTATATATATCTAATCCATTATTAGTATTAATTGTATAGTTCCACAGTGTGAGAGCCTCCCATTTGTTCTGCTCTGTACACAGATATGTATGTGATTCTCTGTGATACATTGATTCTTAACATGAAAAAAGCCAAAGGGTCCTTGATAATTATGCATCATGATGTTGAAGCGTAGCCCTATGGTACCAGTCTGCTGATAAATATGCCTGGTGTTTTTTGTTTTGTTTAAGACTACCAATAATCACTCTGTGTGACACTGATTTATCCCACTGCAGTAAATGTCATGCAGGTGAATGAGGACCCAAAAGCGACTTGGCGAAAACAGAGTTTTTAATCCAGTAAGAAACTTTACAAAACAAAAAGCATAATACTTTTGTTGATTGTTTAAGACCTAGCAGACTCAGAACCTGCTAGCATCTCAAAACATAGACACAGCACGGTGAATATTAGATGAGGATGAACGGAAAACAAGGAGAGAAATAGGGACTCTAATCAGGGAAAAGGATCGGGAACAGGTGTGGGAAGACTAAATGATGATTATAGGAAGGCATTTACTGAGTTGACAGTAAGTCTTAACTACAGCTGTCCGAGTGGAAAGACTCTCTGGCCGCCTCCTGTTAGCTTTACATTGACTGACCCTCCCAATTAACTCCCTACTTGACTTAATTGCGGGCCTCTGTCTCCCCGGGAGGCCATGAATTCTGCATTCCGATAATGATCTTAGCGGAAGGAAGTTTGTATGTGCCGCCTTGTCTCCCCGCAGACAAAGGCAGACCGGTAATGAAGTCTAGGGCGATGTGAGACCATGGTCAAGGACGGGAGGGGGAGGGAAGACGAACGCGGCAGTGCAAGCAACGAAAGGGCTCTGGACAAGGAGACATGGAAGACAGGATGACGACGCTGTCATGACAGACCACTAGTGACGCGGAGTCAACTTACTGAAGCTGTCGTAAGAGGAAGGTTGGCCCACACTCTCTGGCCGCAACAATACCTTGGACTCTTAATCCTGCGTTTATTGGCGGTCTCACAGTCCCCTAAAAGCGGCAAAGTGCAGACCTCACCTCCTGAGTTATGTCCCTTTCTTTCTTCTGTAGATGCCAGTCACTGACTAATTGAGCTCCCTGTCACTGGAAGCAGGACAGAACAGAGGAGAGCACTTCTCATTACGTAGAGACAACTGTCTCCCTGTCACTGGACGGATAAGACACCAATGCTCACCCGCAGCTCTGTCCCCGGAAGGAGATCTAGTGACGTTCATCGGAGTAACGAGGAGGAGCGAACAAATCCTGAAATTAGCGAAACCAAAAAAGCGCTGCAACCGATTAGATGAGGCATCGCCAGGTTCCTCCTGAGAAGGGACAGAAGAAATGGGAGGGAGGAGACATGAAAAAGCACTTCACATGAAAACGTTCCAAGGATAGAATTACAAGACGCTTAATAGAAGGATTATGACATCTAATGACCCAAAACAACAGGGGAAGGTGAAGAAAAATCAAAAAAGATCGGTTACCAGAACAGGTCTCAAATCTGAAAAACACTGGGAAGATGATCTAAATGTCTAACTGTCTGAAAGGATGTTAGGGGAATCAGCCCCAGAGAACACTGCTGGGAGCATGGAACATAGGTCCAATCTAGATGAAGAGACCTGAAGTAGCGCCACCAGAGCCCTCCGACTGATGGGCTCTGGAGTGAGTCCATCAAATCCGTTAGGTCACAGGCGGTTGGTGATCCTCCGTTCCTCTCCTTAGGGTCGAGATGCGAGCTGCATGGGAGTCTCAGAGCCAGAGGAGGGAGAAAGAGGGAAACAAAGAAGCCTGGTGACTAATAAGACCTTTCGAGGATCAGCGCCGGCTCTGTTCCAGTTCCTCACAGAGGACAAGAAGAAACATGATAATTAATGATCACAAAACATGAATTCCCAAGACCAAAACAGAAAAACCCGGAATCAAAAGGTTAAACAAGACACTGGTTTACTGGATTGACAGTAAGTCTTAACCAGTTAGCTCTTAGGCTCGGTAGTAAAGGCATTGACTGAGTGACTCTAAGTTAGGCCTCTCTGTGTTTAGATGCCAGTCACATTGAGCTCCCTGTTCAGCCCCTTTACTAGCTCCCTGTCACTGACACCAATATCACACAGAGTCCCTTTAATTTCTTCTCAGCGATGCTCTGATCCTAATAAGGAGATGAATGGCTCTATACAAACAGGAGAGTGAGTCGGCCTGGAACTGGACCCATGCCCACTTCCAGCTTCTCCATCTAAAATCCTGTCTCTCTCCCCCCAGAGCCTCTCCTCTCAGACTTTCCCAGCCTCTCCTCCAGCTTCTCCCCCAGCCTCTCCCAGCCTTAGCCTCTCTGCCCCCAGCTCTCTCGGTAGAATGACCAGGTCCCATGTGGCTGGACTCAGGATGTAATAACTAGGGACATTAATGTAGCCCGACAAGGAAGGAGAGAGGACAGAGAGGGCAATAGGAGAGGGACTGAACTAATATCGCCACAAACACTTGTCCCCCATGACTCCCTGACTTTCTCCTTCCCAGGCAGACGGAACAAAACATGCTAAATGGTACCATTTGACAGAGAAAGCAGAGACTCTTTTTCTGCTAAAACGGCTCTTTAGTGACTGTCAGCAAATGACAAGCTTCATGTAAAAAGTCATTGTTTTCATGTTTCCAAGAAAATGGGATAGAGTTCACTGTGACAATATTTTCATTTGGCAGTAGAGCATGTGCCAATCAGGGATAGGATGTCCCAAGGCATGCCTGTTCAACTGTCTCCCTCATACAGACGAGTGCTCTTCTCTTTGTTGAATGTTTTATACGCTTTAGCTTTTTGTCTCTCTTAGTTGAAATCTTCATTTCTTTTCATTTAAGATGCTTTTGAAGAATGTGTGTGTGTGTGTGTGTGTGTGTGTGTGTGTGTGTGTGTGTGTGTGTGTGTGTGTGTGTGTGTGTGTGTGTGTGTGTGTGTGTGTGTGTGTGTGTGTGTGTGTGTGTGTGTGTGTGTGTGTGTGTGTGTGTGTGTGCACACACTTACAGACTTGCCAATGTGTGAAGTCTTAAATTATCTTTGAATGTGCCAGAAAGGAGAGGTGTGGAAGGGAGAGGTGTGCCAGATGAACACATTCATAGCAAGGGAAGTGTTGACTCATTGTATGAGTACAATGGCAACACAGCAGAGAATGATACAACACTGTACACACAGAAACAGTTAATATACTGTACTGTACTTTTGAGCTTTTCAAATTAGGTTCAAATAGTATTTATTGACACTGTTCTTGGTCTTCTGGTATTTTCACTTTTTAGAGGACAAAACTGTAAGCCTTCATACCTACATGTCTATTGGCTATTGTTGTATACACAAATGAAAATCCTTAATTCCCTCACACTCTGTGGTATGTTTTGTTATATTCTGGTTTTTGATCTCTATGGATTAGTCTAACATACCATCGGCCCGAGCCTCACATGTCCTTCTCATTGGTACTCTTCAAAAGAGGTCCTTGAATACAGTAGTATACTGTACCATCAGGCTGGCAGACTGAATGTGTAGATCTTCTACTATTGAGTTGGTGAAGCTAATATAAGTGGACAGGCACCTTTAACTCCAGACCACAGACCAGCAATTAATTCCATTCCCAGCCAAGACAACAGGGAGGCAGTCCTCCTGTGTGCTGTTTGTTTTTAGTGTTGGACTCAATGTAGCTTAAGGCTCCAACTGCCAGTGGGTATGTCTGCAGATGCTTGAGTAAACACCTGACTGTGGCCACTGCCTCCGTCTAAACTCATAGATGCTAGATTCTGTCAACAATGGAGAAAAACAGCTTCTACATCAAGGCCATCAGACTGTTAAACAGCCACCACTAACATTGAGTGGCTGCTGCCAACACACTGACTCAACTCCAGCCACTTTAATAATGGGAATTGATGGGAAATGATGTAAAATATATCACTAGCCACTTTAAACAATGCTATCTAATATAATGTTTACATACCCTACATTATTCATCTCATATGTATATGTATATACTGTACTCTATATCATCTACTGCATCTTTATGTAATACATGTATCACTAGCCACTTTAACTATGCCACTTTGTTTACATACTCATCTCATATGTATATACTGCACTCAATACCATCTACTGTATCTTGCCTATGCCGCTCTGTACCATCACTCACTCATATATCTTTATGTACATATTCTTATCCCCTTACACTTGTGTCTATAAGGTAGTAGTTTTGGAATTGTTAGCTAGATTACTTGTTGGTTATTACTGCATTGTCGGAACTAGAAGCACAAGCATTTCGCTACACTCGCATTAACATCTGCTAACCATGTGTATATGACAAATAACATTTGATTTGATTTTGATTTGATTTTGATTTGTATTGGTTGAGTGTACAGATGTAGGATATGAATATGAGCCAGTTTGTTACAGCATGAAAATAATCCCACAGAAGCAGGAAATGTGAATTAGTATGTGGATTATAATGAATGCACATTTTTGTAGGGGTTGATACATTTTGGGTAAAGGAAAATCCATTTCAAAGTGGAAATTACAAACTTCGGAAGCCATTTTAAACTTCAAATACACTACAAGTTTTACATTTCCTGCATTGCTGGAAAGTTCTCCTGCGAAAGGGTAATCTACAGCAAGGCCTTTGATCTTACACCATTGCAATGAAACACCTTTAGAAATTATGTGTCCGACCAGAGATCATGCCATGGATTTGTAACTTCCATTCCAGGCATAGCCAGGGGATAAGATACCATCAGACTCTATCCCAGGCCCAAGATCACTCCTGTGGCATCCCCCAGGGCACACAGTTTGGTCCAATTGTATTTTTGGCTCACGTCAATGGTGCATCAGAGGATACCCTATCCAACTCCTGGGCCTTTGTCATTGACCTAAACCTCATCGAATCAAGGCCAATATGTGACACTTCTACCATACAGCAGGACCTCAACCAACTAGCCGACTGGTCAGAACAAAACAAGATGAAGCTCAAACCGACAAAGTACAAAGTCATGTACACCTGTTTCAACCACAATCATGACCCACCTCAGCCATTATCCATCTCCGGACACACATTTGAGGTGGTGTCCTGCGCCAAAGCGCTCATTGTGACATTCCAAGGCAACCTAAAATGGGACACACATCTCAAACATTACTAGGGCTGTTGCGGTGACCGTATTACCGCCACACCGGCGGTCACGAGTCATGAAGGCAGTAAATTTCCACATGACTTTTTAGTCATGGTAATTAGGCTTCTCCAAAATCTGATGCTGCTGATGTTCATTAGTAACCTAGCAGACTTGCTAACTGCCTGGTACTCAGCACTCTAATGTCCCTCTAATCGCTCCGACATCAATGCAAATGTATTCGAAAATCTAATCAAACACTTAATGAGAGCCCATGCTTTGTGTACACTAGGCCTACTATATTTTTTTCTCAACTTTCCTAATATTAACCACATTGTTTATCTTTACAACAGTATTATAGCCTACCTGGCTTGCATGAAAATAAACCACAAGGAAAAGTGTCCTCCATTTGCTATTTAAGTGCATAGATTACATGTATTTTATCCCACTGCCCTTTTGAGACAAGTGCATGATAATGGTCCATTCTAAATCAAAACATATTTCCCACATATATTATTTAGTATATGTGAAGACATGATTAAACCAGGAATAGTCTGATGGGTGACAATATTAGCCTATCACTTGTGAATTATACATTATCACTTGTGAATGATGCCCAGCATAAGAAACTACCTTTTTTTGCAACTGTTTCTAATCATAGTTGCACACCTCATGTAGCCTAGCCCATAGGCCTATATGTTTTGATAAGGTCTGTATCACAACTAGAGTGGCCAATAACTTCTTACAATTAAGCACATTAATCCACTTTACAAGGGGTTTAGAGCCTGACTGGCATACATAAGCAGCGCATATGTTTCAAGATTGGGGAAGACAATTTTCACAATAAAAATGCACCTTTTATAATAAAAGCATTACATGCATAATCAAATCAAATCAAAATCAAATGTATTTATATAGCCCTTCATACATCAGCTGATATCTCAAAGTGCTGTACAGAAACCCAGCCTAAAACCCCAAACAGCAAGCAATGCAGGTGTTGAAGCACGTTGGCTAGGAAAAACTCCCTAGAAAGGCCAAAACCTAGGAAGAAACCTAGAGAGGAACCAGGCTATGAGGGGTGGCCAGTCCTCTTCTGGCTGTGCCAGGTGGAGATTATAACAGAACATGGCCAAGATGTTTAAACGTTCATAAATGACCGGCATGGTCAAATAATAGGACTGGGACTGGTAGCACGTCCGGTGAACAGGTCAGGATTCCATAGCCGCAGGCAGAACAGTTGAAACTGGAGCAGCAGCACAGCCAGATGGACTGGGGACAGCAAGGAGTCATCATGCCAGTTAGTCCTGAGGCATGGTCCTACGGCTCAGGTCCTCCGAGAGAGAGAGCATACTTACATACAGGACACCGGATAAGACCGGAGAAGTACTCCAGATATAACAAACTGACCCTAGCCCCCCGACACATAAACTACTGCAGCATAAATACTGGAGGCTGAGACAGGAGGGGTCAGGAGACACTGTGGCCCCATCCGATGATACCCTCGGACAGGTCCAAATCACATTTGTGGTCATTTTTGATAATGGTGTTTTCCTGCTAATGGAACATTTGTGCTTGTAGCCTACTGCCATGTGATCATTGCTGCGCTTATAATGTGAAGAAATATTTGTCCACACCAATTCAGCATCGTTCACATCCTCTTAAACTTTAGCCCTGCCCAGCTTTTTAAGAATTCACATGTGAGGCCATGTACTAAACAAGCAAATATGTCAAGACTAAAGGCTGGTTTATACTACGGGTGTGTTCGTAAATTCAATCTGGAGTGCCAGTGCGCTCAGAGTGCACTCTGGGTGTTCGTAAACTCAAAGCGTTGTCAGATTGTCTGTTCGTAAATTCTGAGGTTTTCCCTCTCGGAGTGTTCAGAGCGCACACTGGACACTCTGGCCAAGGAGTAGGGTTGATCCGAGCATTCTGACCTAACAACAATAGTCAAGCACCCAAGCCAACTGGCTAATGTTGGCTAGCTTTCTAGCTACTTCCTGACACAAATGAGGGAATAGCTCACTCTGACCATTTACTCGCCCTAGCAGAGCTGGTTAGGCATTTTTTTATGTTATCCAGAGCGTTGGTGACTGCAACTGTGCTGCTGGCAACAATTTAATTCCCCTTTTTTGGCAACGGAATCGGAGTAGATAGCCAGAGTGAGTTCACCGGCGACATTGTCGCAGTGTCATCATTCTATTGAAATGGTTACTTGCATAGTGGAGTCTTTTCTTTAGACATGTAGCTAGCTAGCTAAACAATGAACCATAATCCAAACTCATAATGTTACTACCCCTGCATGAATCTGCAGGTAGCTAACCAACCAGGTTCAATGTTAGCCAACTAGCTAACATTAGGCTATAAGTAGCAATGCAAATGGCTCTGAGATAAGAATAATATTACTACACAGATCAAACACGTAACATTGGCGAGCCAGCCAGCTAACGTTAGCTAGCTAGCTAACAGTACACTTCAACTTGAAATGACTAAATTAGAAACGTGTAATATCTGAAAATGTAGAGCCTAGTTGGTTAGACTACCTTACATGGATGGACACTTCTCACTCTCTGTCACAGATGCCATGGTTGCCTTAGTTTGAAGATGTAATCCGGACAGAGGTGTTTTATACATGTTTTATATGTGTTCTCTTTTCGACTCCATCTGCATATTTGCAATCAAATGCCATCACATCTCCATCTCCTTAGCTATTATACTCTAATTCCAATGTGCATTCCATTGATCAATCCTCCAGAAAGTGGAGAGCAACACCTTTGCAGTTCTACTATGTGATATATTTAAACAAAAAGCTGCAGTAGAAAGAATTACCTACACATACTGACCAGCTCATGTTATAGACAGGAGCGTACTACATGGCAGGCCAATCCAAACTCATTTCGCGCCATGTGGGAAGGTTAGGCTTGTAGTTTAACAATTTTATTCATATTTACAGATGGCATACAAGTATGTTAGTAAGGCACATGAAAGTTCACATGTTCCAGAAAGCTTTTCTTCCCAAAAAATGCATTTTGATAAAAAAACTAAAAAAACATTCAAATGCCATTCTTGTGAAGTAGTGACGTGCAACATATGCCTAGTTTCCTGAAACAAGTCACATATTGTCTGCTGGAAGGCTGACCTAGTCAGCCATAAGATCCTCCATTTCAAACAGCTTGCCTTTATGGATTCTTCATTCAGCTGGTGGTGGAACACACACAAAAACATGCGCACACACACGCACACACAAACTCACATGTATTCGTGCATGCATTCACACACACACACACACACACACACACACACACACACACACACACACACACACACACACACACACACACACACACACACACACACACACACACACACACACACACACACACACACACACACACACACACACACACACACACACACACACACACACACACACACACACACACACACACACACACACACACACACACACACCACCCTCCTAATAGCCTCAGGATGAGCGTTGGATGACTGTGTCAGCACCACCATACTGCTCATGTCAGTCTCTTCACCATTGGGAACGCTGTGAGCTATGATCACTGCTGCCATTAGATGGATGGAGGGTGCGTGGATCTCATTACACACAAGTCTCTCCCTCTTTCTTTCACTGTCCCTCTTCCTATTTCCTTGGTCTTATCTTCTGAATGAATGCTGATCAGATGGTTTCTCTGCCTCCAAGCTACTCCCTGGCCAAGCCTATGGGCCTGTGCAGAAGTGTGAGCGTGTGTTTGTGTTGTGTGTGTGTTTGTGTGTATATCTAAGTGTGTGTTTGTGTTTGTCCAGTGGTACTCTTTCCCCTTCACGGACAAGGCCAACAGGACAATTACCCTTTCACCTGATGTGCAGCGCCAGCACAACCGGATCCTTTTATCCCAAGGGGCAGGCAGCGAGTCGTCCCACTGAAAGAGAGAGAGGGACAGAGTTAAGAGAAAGAGAAATAAAATGAAAGGTGTGTTTGTTTTGGTTGATAGTTGCCCTTTCTGGTTCCATGTGTTTCAGTGTGTCACAGGGATGTACAATAGTCCTTTGTTCCCAGGTGTTCCCTGTGCTGCCTGCCCTGCTGTTACAGCTCTGACTGAGGAGTGCTGCAATAGAGGTCATGTTCAGAGGTGTGTGTGTGTGCAGTGTTTTCCACTGCACACACACAGAAGGAACGATATGCATCGAATAGCGATCTATTGATAGGACAGGCGCCTGTTAGTTACAAAATGAGCGATGACAGGGAAACACTGTTGATGCTTCTTCGTCTATGTGAGTCAATTTGCATGTCCCGTATAATGTGGTAACGATGAGTCGAAATCCACTTAGCCTATTGTTTTCTGGCACACTCATTTATTTTATTTAGCGTGTTTCATATGCAGCCATGAAGAGCTGACGCATAGGCTTACCCGATGACCAAACCGGCGCCACACGTGTGTCCGCGTGCGCATGTTGAGTTTATCTATCCCCATCAGACACGTTCATGACACGCAGCTGTGAACCAACTGTGAACCAACTATATTAATTTGGGGAGAGGTCGAAACACATATGAAACATTCATGGACATTTAGCTAGCTCGCTGTTGCTAGATCATTTGTCCTGGAAGATACACATTGTTGTTATTTTACCTGAAATGCATATGGTCCTATTTCTGCTGGATCTTTGTAGAATATTTACCCATTTTGAGTCACACAAAATCATGTGTACTCCGACTATTAATCCACAGATAAAAGGGGAAACCTAGTTAGTTTTTTTTTTTTTTTTTGCTTAAACTCTCCTTGCTCATTTTTCTTCTTCCACCACCACCTGGACTGGAGTGTGGACTTCATTCATCTTTCAATATATGCTCGTAAATGGGAGAGGCGAGACTTGCAGCACGCCAAGTGTCTACGCAGACGTGCGCCTGGCTACGCAGACACCCTTTGATATGGGCAAACAGTTTAGATTAAATTATTGAATAACATGTATGTGTACATTTATTTTGCATTGCTCGTGCACACAATGCGGGCGGTCTGGTCAGCGTGTTATTGTGCTTTGATTGAAGGCAAGCTTGACTAATTTAGAAATTGTGTCGAACTGACTGAATAAAGTCAATCTCATATATCCTTGCGATTCATAAATCATACAACGTAGTGATATGGCCATGGTATCGCACCGGGACAAGTAAAGTAAAGATTTAACTGATGTCGTTGTCTCTTCTCTTAACACATATGAACCTAAAACTTAATTGAGCATTGGTTCTGTTTATTTTAGACCAATTTTTCGATTTGAAAAAGTACCCATCACACAATCTGTGTGATTTTAAACTTAACTTAACGTGACATTTAAAAAATATATATATAATTTTGGCTAATTACTTCATTTTTCTGTATTAATAGAATTCACGATTTGAAAAATAAACATAACTGTGGCTATTCATATCTTGTAGTAAAATATAAAGAAAAAGAGGACAGGTTAAATGTAAACAAATATTTAATGTTCTCTTACTTACAAAATAGCATCGCAGTGCTTGAGGCGTCACTACAGACCCGGTTTCGATCCCAGGCTGTCTCACAACTGGCCGTGACTGAGAGTTCCATAGGGCACTGCACAATTGGCCGAGCAACGTCCGCTCTAGCGACTCCTTGTGGCGTGTGTGTGTGTGTGTGTGTGTGTGTGTGAAGGAGCTGCAATAGAGGTTAAATTATTGACCTATCATCATTAATATAATATTTTATTTACAATTACGAATAAAACTTACGGGTACTTTTTCTTTTCTTGTTTTTGGCAAAAAGTAAACATCTAGAGAGTCTCTGTATTGCCCAACCCCCCCTCCTTGCAAGTGAGGAGTGCCGGTGGAGCATCATGTCTCAGTTTCTAAAGAAAAATCTAGCTTCCAAAAACGAAAAAGAAATTTAAAGAAGACAGGAGAGAGAAAAGAAAGAGCGTCAGTATGTCACACAATTTTTCACAAAGGAAGGTGGGTGTAGTCCGTGAGAGGTGGAAGTTAACCTGCTAGCTTAGTCCATAGAAAAATAGGCAACTTTTGCTCCCCTAACATTAGTTACTTAATATCTATACAGAAAATTCAGAGTGTTTACATTTCACTCCTCTTTTAGCCGACATTTAATCAATGCAGGCAAACTTTTATCAAGCTATTCATGCTAAATGGGTGTCTGGTGCCAGGCGCAACAGATGCAGCTTCAGGCTCAGCAGCCCTGTCTCCTCATACCCCTGAACCAGCCCCGTCTCCCCATCCCCATACCCCTGAACCAGCCCCGTCTCCCCATCTCCATACCCCTGAACCAGCCCTACTCCCAACTGAAGAAGGAGGTGAGCAGCATTATGTTGAATGACATGTCATTTGGCACAATTGCAAGTACTGCAATGCATTGAGGACAGGGATGTGATTCTCCAGTCAGGAAAAATCTCCCTTGACACAGAGGCAGCCAATATCAGAGCCTTAAAGGAAGAGATGCAGGCTCTTAGAGATGGATGGGAGTCTCCTGTCTGAGGCATCGCTGATTGCTATGCAAATGGTGTTGCACTGCAATTTAGCAAGGAACACAGCCACCAGAGGAAAGGGAAGAGATTCCATGATGAGACTTTTCAAGAGGAGACAGTTCAGGACAGTGCAGCAATGGTGTTTCAGAACACAGTGTTTTTACTGCTATTGACAACATCATAAGTGACTTGGACACTAGGTTCCACACCACTGCACAAATGGTAGAATCATTTTCTGCTGTTCTGAATGTTGGGCAGATTAGTGAGGATAAAGTCCCTTCTGTGTGCCAACCACTGATCATGAACTATTCCAGAGATCTGACACCCGAGTTTCAACATGAAGTAAGACACCTGAACACTGTATATGCTGCCACTTTCCCCCCTAACTTGTCCCCTCTTGGTCTCCTGAACACTGTATATGCTGCCTCTTTCCCCCTAACTTGTCCCCTCTTGGTCTCCTGAATGCAATTTGTAAGATGCAGCTGCAAAGCATATTTGGAGAAGTGTGCATTGCTTTCCGTATATTTTGCACACTGCCTGTGACTGTTGCTGGATTTGAGGGAGCTTTCAGTAAGATAAAACTGATAAATAAAACTATTTAAAGTCCACTATGTCCCAGAACAGGCTTTGCAGTCTTGCCATACTGTCCATTGAAAGTCAGTTAGCTAGAAAACTGGACTTCAAAGACTTGATCAGTGACTTTGCTAGCAAGAAGGCTCGGCGCTGGGCTCTTGGTGGGTAAGGCTGAGCAAGGGCCAGTGAATACTGTTAAATGTCATGGCTGTGGATATTGGATCACTACGCACATGATGACCACAGACTGAGAACAAGACTGAGAACAAGATATATCTCAAAGTAATGGCTGGATTGCCATAAAATTTGTGGTGCACAGTCAAGACCCCAAGTGGAAGAAACCTATTGATTTGGTGACCACTTGACCTTTCCTCTAGCGCCACCATCAGGCCTTTTCATTTTGTTTTCCATTTTCCATTTCCACTTTTACAGCTGCTTATTTTCTAGTTGGTATGTATACTTAGTTCCAAAATCTGCTGATGATTTTATTATTTTGTTTGTTATATCATTCTATAGATGATAATGTTAATTTATTTTAATTGAAGAGGTTAATGTATATTTAAGTTATATATATTTTAAATTGTTCATTAATGTTAAGAGAATTTTCCATGCAAGAATTTTACCATGAATATTACATTTACACTGTAAAAGATGGCCTTTAGCACATTTCTTATAGGGGGTATCAATCTTGCATCGAATAGTGAATTCCACTGTATGCAGAATGTTGCATGCATGTCTGCACAGTGTTATATTTTCACAGCTCACTGTCAGTAAATATCGTATAGTAAATATTGGACTACAAGATAGTTGCAAGCCTGCAAGGGTAGAGTTATTTAAAGCTTTGAATGGGTCGATTGGGTTCTGGAGGTGTGTGGTTACAGCAATTGGGCAGGGTTGGTGTGGCCTGTGGTGGTGGTGCCCAATGTTATATATTTTCATGGGGCCCAAAATCCCTGCACCCTTGCTTACACGGGCCTTACCTGAGACATGCATCACACACAGCCTTTAGTTATAAATCTGCATGTTTCTTATTGAAAAACAGCCTGTTAAATATCAGAGATGATTAAAGCAAACAGAAACTCAGTCCTGTAAGCAAGGAGATAGTTAATGACGATGCAGGACGGTATGGAGAGAAGTGGCAAATCACATCCACCACACAAACCCACAACTCATTTGTATATCCTCTGACATACTGTATCTCAGTAGGATGAAATAGTAACTACCATCAATCTGAATGTGGATCATCACTACTCTACACACATAAAAAAGCATTTTGTGAACTAACACTCGCACTTGACTTTTTCTACCTCTTAGTTGATAGCTACTTTATTGAGAAATAATGTACTTACTATGACTGTGATATGTGATATGTGATTTTCTCACCTAGGTATCTTAAGATGAATTCACTAACTGTAAGTTGCTCTGGAGAAGAGCGTCTGCTAAATGACTAAAATATGTAAATACGAAATGAGAGATCAGAACATTGGAAACCCTAGCGTGACTTGACTAGCAGTTTGTGCCCCCGAGTCAGGTCTTGGATAATTTAGTAGAACCTTAGTGAGAGGCATTATGGGTAGCATGTTGGCCATGATTTCACCCCGCCCGTCCTCCCTACCCTCCCTCCCTCCTCTCTCCTCCACCCTCCAATCTGACTGTGAATCATCCCTCATTCAGATCAGATTGATGGTTTTATAACTGACAGCATTTCACTAAGGGTTCCAATTACCTGGGAATCAGGGCCGGCATACTAAACAAGCAGGTATATGTGAGAGGGTTGTCTGCTATCGATTCCCCCTGCTCTGATCTGACAAGCAGCCCATGTAGGGAAGGGGGGAGGGTGCGCCGATGGCCATACTGATATGCAGGATCAGGATTAGTGAGTTTTAAGCTGTATTGGGGCACTGTGAGTGGTGTATTAGGGTTGGCCCTCCCCTGCCTGTGTGCGTGTGTGTATGTGTGTGTATGTGGGCTAAACTGCTATAAACTGAACCAAACAGGTTTATTTTGGAGCTGGTTTGGTGTGTGTGTAGTCTGTCTCTTACTGCACAGTTGGTCTGTAGGGGAGGGGATGGTCTGGATGAAGGTCTGGAGAGACTAGGTCAGCCAGGCTATGACTAAGGCCCCTGGGGTGGAGGTACTGTTCCATGAGTAGCACTTTGTGGAACAGCTTGTTGGTTGTGAAGCAGTCAGCTCCCTATTCTGCCGGAGAGCACACACACACACGTAACAACACACACACACACACACACACACACACACACACACACACACACACACACACACACACACACACACACACACACACACACACACACACACACACACACACACACACACACACACACACACACACACACACACATTCACACACACACACACACACACACACACACACACACACAGGCCCTTTGCCGCAGTGACGCATACCCCCAGTGGAAGGAGAGGTGCAGACCATGAGATGAGCCTCCACACACTTTCTCTCTCTCTCTCTCTCTCTCTCTCTCTCTCTCTCTCTCTCTCTCTCTCTCTCTCTCTCTCTCTCTCTCTCTCTCTCTCTCTCTCTCTCTCTCACTTATAAACACACAACTGTGTGTGTGTGTGTGTGTGTGTGTGTGTGTGTGTGTGTGTGTGTGTGTGTGTACATGGTGCCTGTTTTAGAGTTCAGCTGCACTCACTGTTTGTGTACATTTGAGAGCTCCCATGTGAGAAGCTGCAGTACTGTAGGTGTGAGTCTGTTGAGAGGCTGTGAATATGCTGGCTGGCCCAGTGTGAACTATCTGACTCAATCTCAGTGTGAGATTGTTATGCAACAGCGAAAACTTCAGTATGGTCTGTATTTATCTTTGTCTTTGCGCATGGATTCGTGTAGCCTATCTGGACAGCTTTGGTTTGTGTGTGGGGGTGTTTGGGTGAAACAGAAAGACATGGTCTCCTGCTTAATAAGGACATGATTAGGAGGGAGTTGGCTGGCACTTGTGCAAAATATGTGTGAGTTCAGTCAGTCACTGCTGTGAGAACAGGGTGGGCTCTGAGTCTAGGGAATAGGGCCTGCTCTACGTTAACACACCAACACACAGAGCCAGTGGATATACTGTAAGCTAGTAGAGTTTACACATCTTTCACACTGCAGGGGATGAATGTCAATAAAAGTACAATCACTTGTATTTATACATGTTACACAGCTAGCTCAAGGACACCTGCCTCGTTTCACCATGCTGCTGCTTCTAGTGATGGATTTTTACTTGTCTGTTAGATACTGCTGTGAGATACTGCTGTGACATACTACTGTGAGATCCTACTGTGAGATACTCCTGTGATATGCCAGCAGCTGTTGTGGAGAATATTATTTTCCCATGGCACAGTGCTGTTGTTATTAGGCAAACATCAGTGAAAACAAAACATATTTCGGTACATTTTTTGTTATTCTCATTCTGTTGAAACGTTTTACAGTTTAAAAACATTTCTTCAGGAGTTTTTCTAGAATACATAATTCTATTATGGTTAGACATTAATGTAAAGTACGGTATATGGCTTTGGTAAGACTGAATGTACACATTGTAGTAAACTAAAACTGAAACTAATCATGAAAAAAATATTTAGTAAACTGAAATAAAATAATTAACAAACCCTTTTGAAAAACTAAAACTACACTGAAACTATTGTCTTTGACTAAAATAAAATACAAACCATCATGAATTATGTTCAGTTTCTGTTTTTTTGTGGGGCAGAAATTGAATGTGGAGTGTTTCTTTTTATGGGGCTTTCAAGCTTCTGATGGGTCACATTGAGATTGACTGTATCATTTAATGGTAGATTCAGCGGGAAGATGTTGCCATGAGCAGCACCACCGATATTGGGAGCGTTTGAGTGGTAAGGCTAAAGAAACCGGCCTGACGAAAGTCGAGGCGGTGCATCAGCAACCACTAATGTGGTTTTCCAACAACAAGGCTCAGTTCAACATGGCAGTTTTGCCATTGTTTATAAAAATAAATAAATAATAATGTCTAAATAAACATGTCTCCAACCCCCATATAACACACTCACTAACAGAAATCATAATATAATATTGTGTCTGTACACATTGTACAATCATTTAGTGAGAGAGAGCCTCAAATATCACATTTATTTGCATATATCTACTGCACACAAAAATCACAGCAAATTTGTTCCTGTTTCATTCATGTCTCTGGTCACGTTGGTGTGCGTCAAACAAAAACACCCTAATGATTGGTTGACAATAGAGCCTCCCATGTCGGTCAGTTTTTATCCCCAAAATGCAACAAACTTTGAAAGGTGTTAGTCACCAACTTAACAAAAGTGATCAGCTCAAACCCGCCTATTGAGAAGAGCATGATGCAAGACTTTGCTGCAGGGGAGTTTAGCCTCGTGATTAAGCGCTCCAGCTCGTTGTTGAAGTTGACCCACTACTACAGTTTAACAAATAGTCAAGGGGATCTGAAAACTAACTGAAACTAAACTGAATTTCAAATAAAAATCTTCAAACTAAATAGAAATAAAAATGAATATAAAAACAAATCTATATTAACCTTGATGTACCGTATAGGGCTTTGCAGAAAGCTATTATGTAGTCTGAACTTAATTTAACCTTTCAAAAAAGACTCACAAGCTCTTGCAGTTTAATTACAGTTGCTTAAAGGGGAACAGCACCCGCTGATTAGGCCTCATTTTTTGGCTGGTGGGAATGGGGCTACCTTGGCAAACATGTCAGAGTGATCATACCTTCCTGTGTGGTGTCCTGGTGCAGAATACACAGGGTTTCTTCGTCCCAGTATTGACTGATAGCATTCAATTCAATAATAAAAAAAGACAATACAAGTGAAAGTTGTGTCTAGTCAAATGTTTATGCCTTGTGCCAGGTCTCTCCCTATTCACAGACGTCAGTATCAAGTGTGTCTGTCGGTCAGGACTCCATCACATCATCTTGCAAGTGCTGGCTCAATAGATGCATCTGTGAACACATACACACATGCTCACTGTTCTATTACCAATGGCAGTTAGGATAGGTGATAG
Source organism: Oncorhynchus gorbuscha (assembly GCF_021184085.1). NCBI lineage: Eukaryota > Metazoa > Chordata > Actinopteri > Salmoniformes > Salmonidae > Oncorhynchus > Oncorhynchus gorbuscha. The sequence continues at coordinate 64,121,691 of NC_060190.1, read as the reverse complement.
CTGACAAACAAACATATACTAATGTTGAAGTTTGAACAGGTCAGACTAAACCTACTCAATTCTGGTCTCCCCATCGATGACCCTGGAGGTAAGGTCTTTGCCAGAGCCCCATTGATGGGCATGGCAGCTTAGATCGTCTCCTGGTCCCTCATCAAAGATACTGGTTGGTCACACACAAACACATACTCAGAGCACTGATTACATTATCAATGGTAGTTATGATTAGCAGGGTGGAACCAACCTGGTCACTGCATTCACCTTTCTATTTCACTTCAGATATCATGATGTGTGAAGTGAAATAGGTAAACTCAGCAATCAGGCTGGTGTCACCAGGCTAGGCTATATGAGGTAAATTGGGACAAAACTTAAAACTGTCACCAACTTGATTCAAGTGTCCTCTCTGTTCCATTTATAGCCAAGTGGTAAATTGCATTTTGTTATAAAGAAAAGACAAAGCTTTTAGATAATGCAAATCTGAACCAAAATTACTACTACGTGTATCTGCTTGGCTTGTTAATTAACCTCTAGTTTATCAAACCGGGTATTTTTTGTGCAACTTTTCACATAACACACATTACCGTTGTTGACGAAGCTGTCTGTGTCATAAGGGCAGTAACTCGGGTCAAGCTAAATCCAGGTTGTCACTAGTTACTACAGCCACATAGTCATACAAGTGTAACGGATGTGAAACGGCTAGCTTAGTTAGCGGTGTGCGCTAAATAGCGTTTCAATCGGTTATGTCACTTGCTCTGAGACCTTGAAGTAGTAGTTCCCCTTGCTCTGCAAGGGCCGCGGCTTTTGTGGAGCAATGGGTAACGATGCTTCGTGGGTGACTGTTGTTGATGTGTGCAGAAGGTCCCTGGTTCGCGCGAGGGGACGGTTTAAAATTATACTGTTACACAAGCTGCATATTTCTACAATTTCTCTTCTTAAAATGTGATTTCAAGGGTTACTAACCTTAAACCTTTAGACCAAAAAGGACATTTTTGTTTTTATATATTTTTTACGATATAGTTAATTTAGACTTTGTGGCTCTGGTGGACACCCTAATGATATGCTTTACAGATGTAGACTGATTGTACCTCCAGATTGGATTAGATTCAGGCTGGTGACGCTGTTACGGTTTGTTGCTCCTATTTCACTGTATTTTCTGACTCAGACATGAGTTAGATAACATCATAACTGCATCCATTATTTTGTTTCGCCCTAGACAATACACTTGAATGACCTACGAACTAATTTGCAAATCTGACTTGTAGGCTAATATTAGCTAGCCTGTAGCTAGATAGCTAGCCTGCCTTGGTAGTATTATCAAATGATAACTTTACATAACCAGCAGTATGTAAACAATACACGATATGTAAACAATACACAAACTTATATGAGCTACAACCTAACTTAAGTTGTAATGATGTAGCTATAGCTAGTTAAGTTATCTAGCTAGCTAGCTATGCTAACGATAGCTCAAATGTTAGTTAGCCTGCTTCGCTTTATCAAAAGATAGCTACCTACATAACCAGCAATAACGTTAGCTGTACCTATTTCACTGGTCATCCCCAAAGCCAACAGCTCTTTGGCCACCTTTCCTTCCAGTTCTCTGCTGCCAATGACAGGAATGAATTGCAAAAATCACTGAAACTGGAGACTTATATCTCCCTTTCTAACTTTAAGGATCAGCTGTCAGAGCAGCTTACCCATCACTGTAACTGTACACAGCCAATCTGTAAATAGCACACCCAACTACCTCATCCCCATATTGTTATTTATCTTCTTGCTCTTTTGTACCCCAGTATCTCTACTTGCACATCCTCATCTGCACATCTATCACTCCAGTGTTAATGCTAAATTGTAATTATTTTGCCTCTATGGCCTATTTATTGCCTCCCTACTCTTCTACATTTGCACACACTGTACACACTGTTCTAATGTGTTATTGATTGTACCTTTGTTTATGTGTAACTCTGTGTTGTTGATTTTGTCGCACTGCTTTGCTTTATCTTGGCAAGTTCGCAGTTGTAAATGAAAACTTCTTCTCAACTGGCCTACCTGGTTAAATAAAGGTGAAATAAAAAATGTAAAAAAATAAAACATTTACGTCACTTTTGATTTGAGCCGATTTCGTTGTGGGCTTTGAATGGAGCACCTGGCTCATGCCCGGGAGGCAGTCCGATTCCAAAACAAGTAAGGAAGACAATGAAAACATTGAGATAATCAATAACATTCTGTATATATGTTTTCACGTAGAACCCTTGCAATATTAACAGGCACAGAATGACTAACCAGATAAAACAATACTGTTACCTGTGTTTCCTCTAGTCATATCAATTGAATGAGAACGCATGCAATGACTAAGTAGTGCACGATATAGGTAATAGACTGTGACCTTTGTAGTGAGAGTGTGATTTGAAACAGGAACTTTGAGTTAGGTTGCCCTTCTGCAACATTACCATAGCTCTGAGACAGATAGAAGGAGTCAAGTCAGTGGAGGTTGCTGAGGGGAGGACGGCTCATGACCATGGCTGGAATGGAGTGAATGGAATCGAAAACATGGTTTTCATGTGTTTGATACCATTCCATTTACTCCATTTCACCCATTCCACTCCATTCCAGACATTATTATGAGCCGTCCTCCCCTCAGCAGCCTCCACTGAGTCAAGTGTAGTGCACTATGTAGGGACTAGAATGGGATTTAAGAAAGTTATCTTTAGCTTGCACCCTTCTGTAACATTACCATAGCCCTGAGACAAAGAGGAGGAGTCAAGTGCTGCTGACCTTGTTTTCACCTGCTGTTTCCTCTGAGCTCCCAGCATGCCGCAGTAATGAGAAGCCCAATGGCTGTGATTATTCATGTGAGCTTCAACCTGCGCAGAGGTCATAAGCATGCCACATGAGCGTGCAATAGTAAGCAGAGGAGTCGTTGGGTAACAACCAGAGCTAAGCTGTGAAATTGCTCCAGCTTCTTTTGCAGTCAAGTACTTAAAGTGATGCTCCACAGCTTCTGTATCATTTCACTCACAAGCCAAAACCATACCCTGAAAATTGTGCACAATTGTGTACTATGTCACCCGTTTCGTATGACATGTTACGTCTTGCACATTTTGTATTTTTTGTTGTTGTTGCAATTTGTATGATATGTTCCGAATTTGTATGTGCTTAAGAACGCAGACTGCATCTTTAACACAGTTAAACACAGAGGAGGTAAGACATCAGTCACAGAGACAGGCATCCACTGTGTTATAATAACAACGTCATGAGTATCGTGGACTGCATGGGCCTCTATGAAGCTCTGGCAGTGGACAATCAACATGTAAAAGCTTTGGAAATACTTTACCACGGAAGTGTAGCCTTCAGTGTGACCACAATTGCAGGCAAAGCCTGGCCTGGTTGAGCACAGATCTGAATGTTCTTCAGCCAACTCGTTTGTCATGTGTTGTTATGACTGACAATACAAAATGATGGAGCAGAGGAGTTGGCTAAAGCACAAGTTACAGTACCAGGCTAGGAAAAGCCAATGATGAACAGACAGAGGGAAATACTAAGCGTTGTAAAGATATTTGTTACAGTCTTCTTTCTTTGGGCCTTTTCCCTCACTAGGCTCTTTGTCTCTGAGCCTCAGTAGTCATGTCTAGTACAGTTCCTCCCTGGATGTAAGTATGCCTGTTAGCTGTGAAAAACAAAGACTTGATCCAGCATGATTCCTCATAAACTTGCATGGCTTTGTACAGTATGACATGAGTGATGTATACAGTATAATTTGATGTCCACTTGGAACTCAGTTAGTCTGTTACATTTAAAGAACATTTTCAAATTTTCACATATTCTCACATCTATATATACTGCCCACAACCGTAAGGCTCTCCAGAGGGTAGTGAGGCCTGCACAACGCATCACCGGGGGCCAACTACCTGCCCTCCAGGACACCACCACCCGATGTCACAGGAAGGCCATAAAGATCATCAAGGACAACAACCACCCGAGCCACTGCCTGTTCACCCCGCTATTATCCAGAAGGCGAGGTCGGTGCAGGTGCATCAAAGCAGGGACCGAGAGACTGAAAAACAGCTTCTATCTCAAGGCCATCAGACTGTTAAACAGCCACCACTAACATTGAGTGGCTGCTGCCAACATACTGACGCAACTCCAGCCACTTTAATAATGGAAAAATGTATGTAAAAAATGTATCACTAGCCACTTTAAACAATGCCACTTAACATAATGTTTACATACCCTACATTACTCATCTCATATGTACATACCGACAATGCAGTAATAACCAACGAGTAATCTAACCTAACAATTTCATAACAAGTACCTTATACACACAACTGTAAAGGGATGAAGAATATGTACATAAAAATACACTGCTCAAAATCTTTTAAGGGAACACTAAAATAACACATCCTAGATCTGAATGAATGAAATATTCGTATGAAATACTTTTTTTTTACATAGTTGAATGTGCTGACAACAAAATCACACAAAAATTATCAATGGAAATCAAATTTATCAACCCTTGGAGGACTGGATTTGGAGTCACACTCAAAATTAAAGTGGAAAACCACACTACAGGCTGATCCAACTTTTATGTAATGTCCTTAAAACAAGTCAAAATGAGGCTCAGTAGTGTGTGTGTCCTCCATGTGCCTGTATGACCTCCCTACAATGCCTGGGCATGCTCCTGATGAGGTGGCGGATGGTCTCCTGAGGGATCTCCTCCCAGACCTGGACTAAAGCATCCTCCAACTCCTGGACAGTCTGTGGTGCAACGTGGCGTTGGTGGATGGAGCGAGACATGATGTCTCAGATGTGCTCAATTGAAATGCCACCCCACACCATGACTGACCCACCGCCAAACCGGTAATGCTGGAGGATGTTGCAGGCAGCAGAACGTTCTCCATGGCGTCTCCAGACTCTGTCACATGTGCTCAGTGTGAACCTGCTTTCATCTGTGAAGAGCACAGGGCGCCAGTGGCGAATTTGCCAATCTTGGTGTTCTCTGGCAAATGCCAAACGTCCTGCATGGTGTTGGGCTGTAAGCACAACCTCCACCTGTGGACGACGGGCCCTCATACCACCCTCATGGAGTCTGTTTCTGACCGTTTGAGCAGATACATGCACATTTGTGGCCTGCTGGCGGTCATTTTACAGGGCTCTGGCAGTGCTCCTCCTGCTCCTCCTTGCACAAAGGCAGGTAGCGGTCCTGCTGCTGGGTTGTTGAAGTGGTCTGTGGTCACCACCTGCAGAACCACACCTTTATTGGGGGTGTCTTTCTAATTGCCTATAATTTCCACCTGTTGTCTATTCTATTTTCACAACAGCATGTGCACTTTATTGTCAATCAGTGTTGCTTCCTAAGTGGACAGTTTGATTTCACAGAAGTGTCATTGACTTGGAGTTACATTGTGTTGTTTAAGTGTTCCCTTTATTTTTTGGAGCAGTGTATATGAATGAGTGATGGTACAGCACGGCATAGGCAAGATGCAGTAGATGGTATCGAGTACAGTATATACATATGAGATGAGTAATGTAGGGTATGTAAACATATACAAGTGGCATTGTTTAAAGTGGCTAGTGATACATGTATTACATCAAGACAGCATCTTGCATTAACATCTGCTAATCACGTGTATGTGACAAATAAAATTTGATTTGATTTGTGTGTGCATGTGTGTGTGTGTGTGTGGCTCCTTCCCTCCGACTCGTCTCTGTGGCAGTGACCTTGTGTCATAAACGCTTGATTCCACGAACAGATTGCATCACAGATGTCAAATAGTGCTGGGGGCTGCAGAGATTGGCTAACCAGGTTTCTTCAGGAGTAAGAGATAGGTGAGAGGAGTGGGGCACACTTTGTGAAAGTGAGAGATTGATAGAAAAAACAGTGTTGCGCTGCAAATCTCATTCAGGAAAAAACAACAACAGCCAAACCTTCCCTGTTATTTCTATTACAACGAGTGAGCATTTATCTGGATGTGTTTCAATCAATGATCCCCAGGTCTGAAGTTAATATACTTTGTTTCTGGTGGAACCGAGCATGTACCATGTATTATGTCTGATTAGATTCAGCTGCTTCTCCTGGGTTATGACTTTTACACCCTGTTGGAATGGTGCCTCAGATGTAAGACTGTAACATACTCTATGACTGATCTGGTTTGGTCATGAATGATTCCTTAGGGTGAAATATATTTCAGAGCTCAGAGATAATTCAACTTGAACCCTACTCTACATTTTAAAAGTTTTGGGTCTCTGTTCATATCTTTGTGGGTTTCTGTATGTGTGTGTGTTTATGTGTGCGTGTGAGCAAACGACACAAGTGTGTGTCTGTGTATGCATGCTTGCCTTGTAGCCGCTGCCTTGTGTCCCCTGCCGATAAACTTGCCAACACAAAGGTAATATAAATGCTAAGCATGAGATGGCTGGTTTTAGTTCCTGATGTACTGATGATTTCTCATTGTCAAGTGACTCTGGTGTGCAGCCTTAACACATGATAATTACAATGTCACCCCAAAGAGCTTCACTGTTATTATTTGCGGTGCAGCTGCAGAGATGTGCCTCTATCAGCTGCTTGCTGTAATTGAGCCGTCAACAGATAGCTAACTGCTCATTATTCCAGCCCTATCAGATCGCAAAGGGCACCAAGCTTAACCAGCTTAACCAGCAGCACCACACCTCCTTCCACCCAGGCCCAGTCTCACTGTCCTCATCTGCAGTCAAGGTCACACCCACCACAGAGAAGCACCATTTGTACAACATGCAGACTAGTACAATTGCTCTCACACGGTTGGATCGGACTCTTCTGATAAATCTGTTGTACACTCAGTGAATGAGGGTATGAGATCTTAGGACACATCCATCCGTCCAGGATCACAGAGTTTTTAATTAGTCAAATGGACAGGTTGGTTTCTTCCTCAGCCCAGAGACCAGCTATTTATCCCTGTACTGCTGGCTTTGTGCCACCCCTCTACAGCCCCCACACAAAGAAACCCATATGGCATGGCCCTGTGCCTGCCCGAGCACTAGGGCAACATGCTCTAAATGGGCTGTGTGTGTGTTGTACGTATCTATGCGTGAGTGAGCGGTGTGTGTGTGTGTATATGTGTGTTTGAGAGAGAGAGACTGAGTGAGTGAGTGTGTGTGGTTAGTGCTTCAGGCTCATAGGGATAATCTTGTGATAATCTTGTGATTTGTTGCAAAGAAGAGTTGAGAGCTCTCTCCCCTGCCATAGAGGCTCCTCCCCTCTGTCCTCCTCTCTTCTCTTCGCCTTCCGTCTGCTTGCCTTCCCACTGTGCTCTGGTTATGTCAGCCAGCATGAAGCTCCTCACCCACAGCACCCTGCAGTATTTTGCATGCTGATGGAAGAATGGCTGTAGATCGGTATGCCATATACACTGAGTATACAAAACATGCTTTTTCCATAACATAGACTGACCAGGTGAATCCAGGTGAAAGCTATGATCCCTTATTGAGTTCACCTGTTAAATCCACTTCAATCAGTGTAGATGAAGACAAGTTAAAGAAGGATTTTTAAGCCTTGAGCCTATTGAGACCTGAATTGTGTAGGTGTGCCATGCAACTCAATATTAGGAAGGTGTTCCTAATGTTTGGTATTCATAGGTCGTACCTCCGTCACTCAGTCTCGTCATGCCATTTTTATGAACGCTCTCCGCTTTCTACCGGTGGCACAATAGTGGTGCACTAATATTGTGATAAGCCCAGCCATTCTGGACGGAGGCTAACAACTGCTTAGTTTAAATTACATTATAGTGCCTGGAAATACGAAGTGACAAGTAGTCAAAAATATATAGCAATGCTAATGTTGACCTCCCCCCAATCTTAGCTAACTTGCTAACGTTATACAGTATCTAAAGTCAATCTAGTGACATAAAAATTATAACAAAAGGTTTTCCTACAAATGATTTTCCTCCTTTTGAATGGCATTGTATTTCCAAGCCACTGTAATGCACTTTTGATTACATCTTCATCAGCACTCATTAACTATGCATTGAGTAGAATGCTCAGTCGGGCATCAATACAAAACGAACGTTCAAAACAATATTGTGACAAAACATGCAACCCATGAATACTCAGTGTATACCTTCTATAATGTTGGTAACTGTGATAAGGGAATGTGATGTGGAACTGTGCCAAAATATATTTGGTGTGTTGACTGCTCTCCCTGGGTGTTCTGGGAAATGCTTAGCTGGGGCTGTATGGAGAGAAATAGGGGGAGGCACACTCACACATACACTCACACACAAAGCAAAGTTTATTGGTTGGGTACACAGATTCACAGATGTTATGGCAGGTGCAGCGAAACGCTTGTGTTTCTAGCTCCGACAGTCCAGTAATACCTAACAACTACCACTGTCCTGCTGTTGCCTGCTGTTGCTTTGTGTCACGACTTCCGCCGGAGTTGGCTCCCCTTCCTGTTCAGGCGGTGCTCGGTGGTCGTCGTCACCGGCCTACTAGCCCCCACGATCCCTTTTCCTTTTTCTGTTTGTTTTGTATGATTAGTTTCACCTGTGTCCTATTATTTTTCCTGATGGGCTTCCTTATTGAAGGCTAGTAAACCCGCCCGTGTTTTGTGCGGGATTATTCTTGTGTTACGTGTTGTGTTGTTGGGTGTGTTCGTGCTCCGGACCGGGTACCCTGTGTTTTGAGTTGGTCCGTATTGGGTTGGTCCCTGTGTTTTGTGCATTGCTTTTTGGTGCCATATTAAAGTGCACTTCTCCCTTTGGAACTCTCTGCTCCCTGTGCCTGATTCTTACCTCACACACCTAGTCCCTCGTGACACTTTGTCTGGATTCTGGATGACTCAGTGGCGTACGGCGATTCGCAGCAACGTCTTACAAGTTTTTTAGCTAATCTCACGATTAGCTATAATAATTATAGATAATCTCATGAATATGTTGCTGTTTTAAAGCTAATTTCCTGAAATTTGACACATATTGCCATGGGGCAGAGAGAATACATTTCAGTTTTATAGCTAATCTCATTTTTTTCTACACATTTCCCATTATTGAAGCTAATTTCCCGTGCAATTCTGTACATATTGCCATGTGGCCAAGGCTCTAAAGTGCAACCAAATATTTAGCTGTGCGACCAGCAGTTTATTTTGGGTGCAAAATAAACTGCTGGTCGCTTAGTGTGTCGTTGATAAGTGTGTGCTGATACTGACAGGATCAAAAGAATGGGAGCGCAAAACTCGGATCAAGTTTCTCCATTCAAATCTTTCCTTTAACATTCAATTTATTTCACAATACTGATGATAGATCAGCGCTTAGAGAGATATTACTGCCTACAGCTGCAACTATTGACAATCTAGTAACTTTACCAGCATATCCAAACATTTTGGGGGCTTCTTCAGGAGATCAATGAGCATTGCAAAAAAATAATGATAGATCTCTTGCACACCTTCATCACAAACCTGACGTTTTTAAGAGACAGTATACAATTTTCTATTTAATGCATCTTAATATGAAAATAGTGCTTTTACACAATGAAGAAACCTTATATTCCACAAATGACTTTGCAATTTCAATGACAGTATCAACATTTTAGCTTTCCTAATAAACATGTCTTTACAGTGTTACATATTAGTTTCTAGGCCACAACATGTGCTTCAAAAGTAGTTAGAAGTGCCCCCCGCGCATTGCAGAGGCTGCAGGGGTGTGTGGTACGCCAGTGGGATGACACTTTGTGTTGTTGTGGCTAGCTAGTGAGAGCTCTAGGTCAGCAGCATCCACTGAGCCAGCAAGCCATTTATCCTCTCCTTCTGTGAATTTTCTATTACTCCACACACAGCAGGAAATGCATGCCCACCCCAGGTTTCTGCTATACAGTGTGGTGTGTGTGTGAGTGTGTCATGGGGTACTGGAAAGGAGTCAGCTGCCTCTGGGCAGCAGCAGGATGCCAGTCAGTTTGTGCCTAGATGGCACTCCTACACCAACCGTCCCAATGGACCCATGTGTCTGCACTGCAGATTTCCCAATCTGAGCATAGTGCACCGTCATTCTGATGGGGCACTTATGCAAATGTGTACCCATTCACTTTGGCACAAAACGTTTCGATTCCGGCGATCAAGGCTGAATGAATTCCGCTGCACCATCTCTGCACTTATTTAAAAAATATATATTACTGTCATAGAAAAATCAGACAGTTTATCTTTTTATTTTGTTTATGCATCCCCTTACAAAACAACCCTGATCAATAGAAGTTTTTGTCCACTTAAAAGTAATCTTACTAAAGCAAAGTCAAGTGAAAAACACTGTCCTCTCTAATTTCCTTTGATATGCTAAGGTTGTGTTGCTGTGATGAATGATGTCAATGCTACATTGATCCCTTAACTAAATTCCCCAGTCAACCGTTTCTGATGCTTGACCAGATATGCTCTAGGACAGGGGTGTCAAACTCAAATACCCAGTGGGCCAAAATGTAAAACCTGAACAAAGTCACGGGCCAACATTGAACAAATTAACCTTTTAATATGGACCCAAACAAGTTTTGCTTTAACATTGAATATGGAACAACCATCGCTTATTACCATACAATATATAATTTAATAGTGGAGACATGCAAAATCGAATTTCAAATGAAAAAACAAATCAATGGCATTCATTTATTAAATAAATAAAATTTAAATAAAAATTGTATGCCTCTTTTCTATTTGCAGCCTTCTGATTTAAATACCAAAATAAACTTTTTCCACTGGCTAATAATTTTACAAATAAAATGATAATAAATCAATCAACCATTCAAGCCCATGCCTTGTAGCAAGAAAAAGTGCATAAAGAAAATGTTAATTATTGCACACTGGTCTAATCTGATGTGCCCAAGCCAGATACCTGGCATCTCTTCTTGGATGCTAGTTCATCAATGTCTGGGCTCAAGCTCTGAGCTGAAGAAATCCTCAGTATCGAGCGAAGATGTTCATCAGTCAGACGTCTCCTGTGAGTTGTTTTGGTCATCTTCATCGAGGAGAAAAGTTGCTCGCATAGATAAGTGCTGCCGAACATGGAGAGCATCTGAGCAGCTTGGGTGCGGAGCTGAGGCATTGTGTCAGGGATGAACCGTGGAAACTGTGCGGCGCCCACAGCATCATACTTTGACTTCAGCCTGTCGTTGCACTGGAGTTCAATCAGCTCCATTTGGATGTTGGTTGGTGCATTTTCCACATCAACTGCGAAGGGATTACTAAGCAGTTCAAACTTGCATTTCTGGGCATCGAAGTCGGCAAATCGGCGGCTAAACTCAGCGGCGAGAACACTGAGTTTTTCAGCAAACTGTGCGCATGGGAACACGGCGGTAGAGATCTGCGCTTTTATGGATTGGCAGCAGGGAAAATGGCAAGGGTTTCCTTGCAGCATCTGATTCTCCCACAGGCACAGTTTAGTTTTGAAGGCCCTCACTGCAGCGTACATGTCTGTGATGATGCGCCCCCGCCCCTGAAGCTGCAGGTTCAGCGCATCGAGATGGCTCGAGATGTCACAGAGAAAGGCCAGCTCACACAGGAACTTTTGCTCCCGGAGCTCTGCTGTATCCTTCCCTTTGGTTTCCAGGAATTGACATATTTCCTCACGCAGCTCGAAACATCTGTTCAGTACTTTTCCTCTGCTTAGCCATCTCACCTCTGTGTGATACGGCACGTCTGCGTATTCCGAACCACACTCCTCCAGAAAAGATTTAAACTGGCGGTGATTTAGACCTTTGGCTCTTATAAAGTTAACTACCTGTGTTACTGTGGTCATAACATGTTCCATCTTCAGGGCTTTGGCACACAGTGCTTCCTGATGTATGATGCAGTGGTAAACAGTTAGCTCACCTGCACAGTTCTCTTCCCGCATCTTCTCCCGAACCATGCCCACCAGTCCACTCTTTTTACCGCACATCGCTGGCGCACCATCTGTCGTTAATCCAACGAGTTTATCCCACGGCAGCTTTATTTCAGTTACACATTTGGAAACCTCCTCAAATATTTCCTTTCCTGTGGTTGTGCCATGCATTGATTTGAATCCTAATAGCTCCTCCGTAACACACAGATTTGAGTCCACTCCACGGATGAAGACTGACAGCTGAGCAGTATCAGATGCGTCGCAGCTCTCTTCCACAGCGAGGGAGAACGCAACAAAATCTTTTCCCTTTTCCATCAGCTGGTCATACAGATTGGTGGCAAGATCACATGTGCGATCAGCTACTGTGTTCCTGCTCAGGCTCACGTTTGAAAATGCTTGTTTTTTCTCTGGGCATACGAGGTCACAAACCTTCATTATGCACTTTTTCATGAACTCTCCCTCATTAAAGGGCCGGGCTGATTTTGCGATCTCTGCTGCCACTATATAACTAGCCTTTACAGCAGCCTCGCTTTGTGATGTGGCTTTTTTAAACATATTCTGTTATGAAACCAAACTTCTTTTAATCTCCTCTACTTTCTGGCTCCTTTGAGTCATGTCCAGGTCCTTGTATTTGTCATGGTGTTTCGTTTCATAGTGTCGTCTAATGTTGTACTCCTTACTTACAGCCACGTTGACTCCACAAACAAGACAAACAGGTTTGTCTTTTACATATGTAAACAGATATTCTGCCTCCCACTTGTCCAGAAAGCTCCTGTTTTCTGCCTTTCTTTTCGCCATTTTTGGGAAGGGTTAGCTCGCTGACAGTTGTAGCGTCTATGTTGCTATGACTACTGTCACAGAGGAGAGAGCGTTTCTGGGTCCTGTCCTGATTGGCGCGCGAAAACAGCAGAGCATTATGGGATTCGTAGTATTAGTGGTGAATGCGCTGTATAATACCGGCGGGCCAGCTCTAGTAGTAATTTGGTATTGTCTCGCGGGCCAAATATAATTACCCTGCGGGCCAAATTTGGCCCACGGGCCAGAGTTTGACACCCATGCTCTAGGATGTATCAGCAATCCCACAATAACTCCTGTGTATCGACCCCTGATCTGCCTTGATCCCTGAGATACATACAGTAAAAACATGTCCCTGTAACTTAAGCCGGCCAGTGAGGAGATGAAATGTGCTGTGAGGCTTCTGACACCCACCATTTTCACCTTGATGTATGTCTCTCACTAAATCTTCTAGGGTTGAAAGGAAATGGGAAAAGACATCTTGGAGGTGACCATGTATCAACAGCAGCAACAGCTCTTGTCTGAGAGAGAAGCGCCAAGCTCTTCCGCAACTAGTGGAGCATTTTAGCTCATATTAGACCCAGTATAGAAAGCTCCTCGTAGGCACACAACATTAGCTTTCACAAGGACATGGATTATGCAATATATTAGCATAGAAACACATTAATTGTTGGGAGTAGGCCATTTAAATCACAGTTAAAACATAATTTATGTGACCCTTGCCTACCTGTGGAGATATCCTCTGTTAAAAAAGTGGAGATAATCTGAGCTGTGAACTAGCCAGGCTAACAGTGTTGGAAGGAAACAATGTTGGCATTGTTTCATTGCTCACAGCAGGGTCATGAGAGGAGGCTTGGATTTCATAACCAGCATTTGTATCGTAGCGGGAAATGTTTTTTAACCATAATGTCATTAAGGCCCAGGTAGTCGATACATGGATGCAGGGTCTTGTCTTTCTTCTCCACAAAGAAGAACCCTGTGCTGGCGGGGGAGGCAGATGGGCGCATAATCGCTGCAGCGAGGGAGTCCTCAATGTACCCTTCCATCGCTTTGGTCTCCGGACCCGACAGGGAATAAAGTGCCCAGGAGAATGTTGATTGCATAGTCGTAGGGCCAATGCGGAGGAAGAGATATGGCACTGGCAGAGTTGAAAACCTTCCGTATGTCCTGGTACTCCATGGGAACGGTTGAGAGATCCGAGGCTTTACCCAAGCCCGCCGGGAGACGTCCTGGGGCAGGTTGCACTGACTTCAGACAATGTTCATGGCAAAATGGACTCCAACCCATGATGGAACCTGTAGCCCAGCGGGTTAGGGGGTTGTGCCTCTGGAGCCATGAAAACCCCAAAACCATGGGTCCATGAGGAGACACCAGGAGCTGAAACTGCATAGCCTCACTGTGGTTGCCTGACACTCTCGCAGGTTGATAGGAACCATATTGTGGGTGACTCTGCCAATAGAGCACCCATCCAGTACTCTGACGTCCATAAGGTTGGAAAGGGGTTGTGTGGAGATACCCAGCTCCGACACCAGGGTAGTGTCCATAAAGCTCTCGTCGGCCCCAGAGTCATTGAGCACTCGGATGAATTTGGACTGGTCTCCCGAAAACAGGGTAGCATAGAGGGGGTTATGAGTAGTGAGAGATTGGCAACTCCCCGTACGCTCACAAGTGCACTCGTACTTACTGATGAACCTGGTCTTTTAATGGGCAGGTAGATAAGAAATGTCCCATAGTTCCACAATACAGACAGATCTTGGTGTTCAGTCTACGTAAGCGCTCAGCAGGAGAAAATCTATCCCTGCCCAGTTGCTTGAGATCCGGAGGAGGCGAGTCGACAGACTAGGGGATCTCAGAGGGAACTCGGGTGACACCGGATTCTCTCAGAAATGCAGACTTCAGGGATTTCAGGTATTCTTCGGAGGGGAGGTGGAATCCGAGAATGAGTGAGGGCGACAGGAAACAGATCCCTTCTTCCTCCTACGTTCACGTAGCTGCCCATCGATCCGGATGGTCAAGGCTATGAGAGAGTCAAGGTCTATGGGCAGCTCCCGGGCTGCGAGCTTGTCTTTAAATCACCTCGGCTAATCTGTAAAGGAACATGTCGAACAGGGCTTCTCATCCGCCAACAGGAACTCTCAGCCGCCAACATGTGAAAATCACACACTTTTCGTACCTTTGCCCTAAAATTCCACCAGACTGAAGCAAACAATGGACTGTTGATCTCACACCACCGTAGCCCAGGCAAGGGCACTCCCGGACATCAGCATTATCAAGTACGCTATCTTCAAGCGGTCCGAGGGAACGAAGAAGGCTGCAGCTCGAAGATGAGGGAGCACCGGGAGAGAAAATCCCGGCAGGTTCTAGAATCTCCAGCGTATCGCTCTGAGGAGGTAAGCGAGGTTCTCGGCACACCGGCGTAGGCTGGGAAGAAGTGCCGCATTACAGTGCATTCATCTTAAGATAGATGGGGCGGCAGGGTAGCCTAAATAGCTCACTAGCTTTAAGCACCAACTTTCAGAGCAGCTCACATATTACTGCACCTGTACATAGCCCACCTATAATTTAGCCCAAACAGCTACCTCTTTCCCAACTGTATTTAATTTATTTATTTATTTTGCTCCTTTGCACCCCATTATTTTTACTTCTACTTTGCACATTCTTCCATTGCAAAACTACCATTCCAGTGTTTTACTTGCTATATTGTATTTACTTTGCCACCATGGCCTTTTTTGCCTTTACCTCCCTTCTCACCTCATTTGCTCACATTGTATATAAACTTGTTTATACTGTATTATTGACTGTATGTTTGTTTTACTCCATGTGTAACTCTGTGTCGTTGTATCTGTCGAACTGCTTTGCTTTATCTTGGACAGGTCGCAATTGTAAATGAGAACTTGTTCTCAACTTGCCTACCTGGTTAAATAAAGGTGAAATAAAAAAATGTAATAAAAATGTGGAAGACACATTTCAGTTGAATACATTCAGTTGTACAACTGACTAGGTATCCCCCTTTCCTCTGTCGACAGCCGTCAGCAGGAGCTCAGAGGAGTTGCAGGAAGTATTTACTGATGGGAGAGAGGGGGAGGGCCACAGAGGTGTAAGAGTTGGAATTTGCTCGGGGCCGGGGAACAGCGGAAGCACAATATGTCATGCAGGTGAAAGAGGACCCAAAAGCGACTTGGCGAAAACAGAGTCTTTAATCCAGTAAAGTAAATACAATCAAAAAACACAACTTTCACTAGAAATGACGAGGACAAACTGGAGACTCGATCTTGAACAGCAGGTGAACAGCAGGTTGCCTCGGGAAGGCACTTGAACCAAACAGACTCAGACACCTGCTCACCACGCAGCATCTGAGGAAAACACGACACGACAGGGCGATACACAAACACAGCACGGTGAATTCTAGACAAGGAACCGACAGGGCAGAAACGAATAACAAGGAGAGAAATAGGGACTCTAATCAGGGAAAAGGATCGGGAACAGGTGTGGGAAGACTAAATGATTGATTAGGGGAATAGGAACAGCTGGGAGCAGGAACGGAACGATAGAGAGAAGAGAGAGCGGGAGAGTGAGAGAGGGAGGGGGAGAGAGAGGGATAGAAAGAGGGAAAGAACCTAATAAGACCAGCAGAGGGAAACGAATAGAAGGAGAAGAACAGGGACAAGGCATGATAATCAATGACAAAACATGACAGTACCCCCACTCACCGAGCGCCTCCTGGCGCACTCGAGGAGGAATCCTGGCGGCAACGGAGGAAATCATCAATGAGTGAACGGTCCAGCACGTCCCGAGACGGAACCCAACTCCTCTCCTCAGGACCGTAACCCTCCCAATCCACTAAGTATTGGTGACCCCGTCCCCGAGAACGCATGTCCATGATCTTATGTACCTTGTAAATAGGTGCGCTCTCGACAAGGACGGGAGGGGGGAGGGAAGACGAACGGGAGTGCGAAGAAAGGGCTTGACACAGGAGACATGGAAGACAGGATGGACGCGACGAAGATGTCGCGGAAGAAGCAGTCGCACAGCGACAGGATTGACGACCTGGGAGACACGGAACGGACCAATGAACCGCGGAGTCAACTTACGAGAAGCTGTCGTAAGAGGAAGGTTGCGAGTGGAAAGCCACACTCTCTGGCCGCAACAATACCTTGGACTCTTAATCCTGCGTTTATTGGCGGCTCACAGTCTGTGCCCTGTAACGGCAAAGTGCAGACCTCACCCTCCTCCAGGTGCGCTCACAACGTTGGACAAACGCTGAGCGGAGGGAACGCTGGACTCGGCAAGCTGGGATGAGAACAGAGGAGGCTGGTAACCCAGACTACTCTGAAACGGAGATAACCCGGTAGCAGACGAAGGAAGCGAATTGTGAGCGTATTCTGCCCAGGGGAGCTGTTCTGCCCAAGACGCAGGGTTTCTGAAAGAAAGGCTGCGTAGTATGCGACCAATCGTCTGATTGGCCCTCTCTGCTTGACCGTTAGACTGGGGATGAAACCCGGAAGAGAGACTGACGGACGCACCAATCAAACGACAGAACTCCCTCCAAAACTGTGACGTGAATTGCGGGCCTCTGTCTGAAACGGCGTCTAACGGGAGGCCATGAATTCTGAATACATTCTCGATAATGATTTGTGCCGTCTCCTTAGCGGAAGGAAGTTTAGCGAGGGGAATGAAATGTGCCGCCT
Organism: Oncorhynchus gorbuscha; assembly: GCF_021184085.1. Taxonomy (NCBI): domain Eukaryota; kingdom Metazoa; phylum Chordata; class Actinopteri; order Salmoniformes; family Salmonidae; genus Oncorhynchus; species Oncorhynchus gorbuscha. The sequence goes on along the minus strand of NC_060190.1, from coordinate 64,104,380 downwards.
TAGAGAACCTATCGACAACCGTAAGAATCACAGTCTTCCCCGCAGACAAAGGCAGACCGGTAATGAAGTCTAGGGCGATGTGAGACCATGGTCGAGAAGGAATGGGGAGCGGTCTGAGACGACCGGCAGGAGGAGAGTTACCCGACTTAGTCTGCGCGCAGTCCGAACAAGCAGCCACGAAACGGCGCGTGTCACGCTCCTGAGTCGGCCACCAAAAGCGCTGGCGAATAGACGCAAGAGTGCCTCGAACACCGGGATGACCAGCTAACTTGGCAGAGTGAGCCCACTGAAGAACAGCCAGACGAGTGGAAACAGGAACGAAAAGGAGGTTACTAGGACAAGCGCGCGGCGACGCAGTGTGCGTGAGTGCTTGCTTAACCTGTCTTTCAATTCCCCAGACTGTTAACCCGACAACACGCCCATAAGGAAGAATCCCCTCGGGATCAGTAGAAGCCACAGAAGAACTAAACAGACGGGATAAGGCATCAGGCTTGGTGTTCTTGCTACCCGGACGGTAAGAAATCACAAACTCGAAACGAGCGAAAAACAACGCCCAACGAGCTTGACGGGCATTAAGTCGTTTGGCAGAACGGATGTACTCAAGGTTCTTATGGTCTGTCCAAACGACAAAAGGAACGGTCGCCCCCTCCAACCACTGTCGCCATTCGCCTAGGGCTAAGCGGATGGCGAGCAGTTCACGGTTACCCACATCATAGTTGCGCTCAGATGGCGACAGGCGATGAGAAAAATAAGCGCAAGGATGAACCTTATCGTCAGACTGGAAGCGCTGGGATAGAATGGCTCCCACGCCTACCTCTGAAGCGTCAACCTCGACAATGAATTGTCTAGTGACGTCAGGAGTAACGAGGATAGGAGCGGACGTAAAACGTTCTTTTAGAAGATCAAAAGCTCCCTGGGCGGAACCGGACCACTTAAAACACGTCTTGACAGAAGTAAGAGCTGTGAGAGGGGCAGCAACTTGACCGAAATTACGAATGAAACGCCGATAGAAATTAGCGAAACCTAAAAAGCGCTGCAACTCGACACGTGACCTTGGAACGGGCCAATCACTGACAGCTTGGACCTTAGCGGAATCCATCTGAATGCCTTCAGCGGAAATAACGGAACCGAGAAAAGTAACGGAGGAGACATGAAAAGAGCACTTCTCAGCCTTTACGTAGAGACAATTCTCTAAAAGGCGCTGTAGAACACGTCGAACGTGCTGAACATGAATCTCGAGTGACGGAGAAAAATCAGGATATCGTCAAGATAGACAAAAACAAAGATGTTCAGCATGTCTCTCAGAACATCATTAACTAATGCCTGAAAAACAGCTGGCGCATTGGCGAGACCAAACGGCAGAACCCGGTACTCAAAATGCCCTAACGGAGTGTTAAACGCCGTTTTCCACTCGTCCCCCTCTCTGATGCGCACGAGATGGTAAGCGTTACGAAGGTCCAACTTAGTAAAGCACCTGGCTCCCTGCAGAATCTCGAAGGCTGATGACATAAGGGGAAGCGGATAACGATTCTTAACCGTTATGTCATTCAGCCTCGATAATCCACGCAGGGGCGCAGAGTACCGTCCTTCTTCTTAACAAAAAAGAACCCCCGCCCCGGCCGGAGAGGAAGAAGGCACTATGGTACCGGCGTCAAGAGACACAGACAAATAATCCTCGAGAGCCTTACGTTCGGGAGCCGACAGAGAGTATAGTCTACCCCGAGGAGGAGTGGTCCCCGGAAGGAGATCAATACTACAATCATACGACCGGTGAGGAGGAAGGGAGTTGGCTCGGGACCGACTGAAGACCGTGCGCAGATCATGATATTCCTCCGGCACTCCTGTCAAATCGCCAGGTTCCTCCTGAGAAGTAGGGACAGAAGAAACGGGAGGGATGGCAGACATTAAACACTTCACATGACAAGAAACGTTCCAGGATAGGATAGAATTACTAGACCAATTAATAGAAGGATTATGACATACTAGCCAGGGATGACCCAAAACAACAGGTGTAAACGGTGAACGAAAAATCAAAAAAGAAATAGTCTCACTGTGGTTACCAGATACTGTGAGGGTTAAAGGTAGTGTCTCAAATCTGATACTGGGAAGATGACTACCATCTAAGGCGAACATGGGCGTAGGCTTCTCTAACTCTCTGAAAGGAATGTCATGTTTCCGAACCCATGCTTCGTCCATGAAACAACCCTCAGCCCCAGAGTCTATCAAGGCACTACATGTAGCACCCGAACCGGTCCAGCGTAGATGGACCGACAAAGTAGTACAGGATTTTGATGGAGAGACTTGAGTAGTTGCGCTCACCTGTAGCCCTCCGCTTACAGATGAGCTCTGGCTTTTACTGGACATGAATTAACAAAATGTCCAGCAACTCCGCAATAGAGGCACAGGCGGTTGGTGATCCTCCGTTCCCTCTCCTTAGTCGAGATGCGAATCCCTCCCAGCTGCATGGGCTCAGTCTCTGAGCCAGAGGAGGGAGATGGTTGCGATGCGGAGCAGGGAAACACCGTTGATGCGAGCTCTCTTCCACGAGCCCGGTGACGAAGATCTACCCGTCATTCTATGCGGATGGCGAGAGCAATCAAAGAGTCCACATCTGAAGGAACCTCCCGGGAGAGAATCTCATCCTTAACCACTGCGTGAGTCCCTCCAGAAAACGAGCGAGCAGCGCCGGCTCGTTCCACTCACTAGAGGCAGCAAGAGTGCGAAACTCAATAGAATAATCCGTTATGGACCGTTCACCTTGGCATAGGGAAGCCAGGGCCCTAGAAGCCTCCCTACCAAAAACTGAACGGTCAAAAACCCGAATCATCTCCTCTTTAAAGTTCTGGTACTTGTTAGAGCAATCAGCCCTTGCCTCCCAGATAGCTGTGCCCCATTCTCGAGCCCGGCCAGTAAGGAGTGAAATGACGTAAGCAACCCGAGCTCTCTCTCTAGAGTATGTGTTGGGTTGGAGAGAGAACACAATCTCACACTGCGTGAGAAAGGAGCGGCACTCAGTGGGCTGCCCGGAGTAGCAAGGTGGGTTATTAACCCTAGGTTCTGGAGGCTCGGCAGGCCAGGAAGTAACAGGTGGCACGAGACGAAGACTCTGGAACTGTCCAGAGAGGTCGGAAACCTGAGCGGCCAGGTTCTCCACGGCATGGCGAGCAGCAGACAATTCCTGCTCGTGTCTGCCGAGCATGGCTCCTTGGATCTCGACGGCAGTGTAACGAGCGTCTGAAGTCGCTGGGTCCATTCCTTGGTCGGTTCCTTCTGTCATGCAGGTGAAAGAGGACCCAAAAGCGACTTGGCGAAAACAGAGTCTTTAATCCAGTAAAGTAAATACAATCAAAAAACACAACTTTCACTAGAAATGACGAGGACAAACTGGAGACTCGATCTTGAACAGCAGGTGAACAGCAGGTTGCCTCGGGAAGGCACTTGAACCAAACAGACTCAGACACCTGCTCACCACGCAGCATCTGAGGAAAACACGACACGACAGGGCGATACACAAACACAGCACGGTGAATTCTAGACAAGGAACCGACAGGGCAGAAACGAATAACAAGGAGAGAAATAGGGACTCTAATCAGGGAAAAGGATCGGGAACAGGTGTGGGAAGACTAAATGATTGATTAGGGGAATAGGAACAGCTGGGAGCAGGAACGGAACGATAGAGAGAAGAGAGAGCGGGAGAGTGAGAGAGGGAGGGGGAGAGAGAGGGATAGAAAGAGGGAAAGAACCTAATAAGACCAGCAGAGGGAAACGAATAGAAGGAGAAGAACAGGGACAAGGCATGATAATCAATGACAAAACATGACAGTACCCCCACTCACCGAGCGCCTCCTGGCGCACTCGAGGAGGAATCCTGGCGGCAACGGAGGAAATCATCAATGAGTGAACGGTCCAGCACGTCCCGAGACGGAACCCAACTCCTCTCCTCAGGACCGTAACCCTCCCAATCCACTAAGTATTGGTGACCCCGTCCCCGAGAACGCATGTCCATGATCTTATGTACCTTGTAAATAGGTGCGCTCTCGACAAGGACGGGGGGGGAGGGAAGACGAACGGGAGTGCGAAGAAAGGGCTTGACACAGGAGACATGGAAGACAGGATGGACGCGACGAAGATGTCGCGGAAGAAGCAGTCGCACAGCGACAGGATTGACGACCTGGGAGACACGGAACGGACCAATGAACCGCGGAGTCAACTTACGAGAAGCTGTCGTAAGAGGAAGGTTGCGAGTGGAAAGCCACACTCTCTGGCCGCAACAATACCTTGGACTCTTAATCCTGCGTTTATTGGCGGCTCTCACAGTCTGTGCCCTGTAACGGCAAAGTGCAGACCTCACCCTCCTCCAGGTGCGCTCACAACGTTGGACAAACGCTTGAGCGGAGGGAACGCTGGACTCGGCAAGCTGGGATGAGAACAGAGGAGGCTGGTAACCCAGACTACTCTGAAACGGAGATAACCCGGTAGCAGACGAAGGAAGCGAATTGTGAGCGTATTCTGCCCAGGGAGCTGTTCTGCCCAAGACGCAGGGTTTCTGAAAGAAAGGCTGCGTAGTATGCGACCAATCGTCTGATTGGCCCTCTCTGCTTGACCGTTAGACTGGGGATGAAACCCGGAAGAGAGACTGACGGACGCACCAATCAAACGACAGAACTCCCTCCAAAACTGTGACGTGAATTGCGGGCCTCTGTCTGAAACGGCGTCTAACGGGAGGCCATGAATTCTGAATACATTCTCGATAATGATTTGTGCCGTCTCCTTAGCGGAAGGAAGTTTAGCGAGGGGAATGAAATGTGCCGCCTTAGAGAACCTATCGACAACCGTAAGAATCACAGTCTTCCCGCAGACAAAGGCAGACCGGTAATGAAGTCTAGGGCGATGTGAGACCATGGTCGAGAAGGAATGGGGAGCGGTCTGAGACGACCGGCAGGAGGAGAGTTACCCGACTTAGTCTGCGCGCAGTCCGAACAAGCAGCCACGAACGGCGCGTGTCACGCTCCTGAGTCGGCCACCAAAAGCGCTGGCGAATAGACGCAAGAGTGCCTCGAACACCGGGATGACCAGCTAACTTGGCAGAGTGAGCCCACTGAAGAACAGCCAGACGAGTGGAAACAGGAACGAAAAGGAGGTTACTAGGACAAGCGGCGACGCAGTGTGCGTGAGTGCTTGCTTAACCTGTCTTTCAATTCCCCAGACTGTTAACCCGACAACACGCCCATAAGGAAGAATCCCCTCGGGATCAGTAGAAGCCACAGAAGAACTAAACAGACGGGATAAGGCATCAGGCTTGGTGTTCTTGCTACCCGGACGGTAAGAAATCACAAACTCGAAACGAGCGAAAAACAACGCCCAACGAGCTTGACGGGCATTAAGTCGTTTGGCAGAACGGATGTACTCAAGGTTCTTATGGTCTGTCCAAACGACAAAAGGAACGGTCGCCCCCTCCAACCACTGTCGCCATTCGCCTAGGGCTAAGCGGATGGCGAGCAGTTCACGGTTACCCACATCATAGTTGCGCTCAGATGGCGACAGGCGATGAGAAAAATAAGCGCAAGGATGAACCTTATCGTCAGACTGGAAGCGCTGGGATAGAATGGCTCCCACGCCTACCTCTGAAGCGTCAACCTCGACAATGAATTGTCTAGTGACGTCAGGAGTAACGAGGATAGGAGCGGACGTAAAACGTTCTTTTAGAAGATCAAAAGCTCCCTGGGCGGAACCGGACCACTTAAAACACGTCTTGACAGAAGTAAGAGCTGTGAGAGGGCAGCAACTTGACCGAAATTACGAATGAAACGCCGATAGAAATTAGCGAAACCTAAAAAGCGCTGCAACTCGACACGTGACCTTGGAACGGGCCAATCACTGACAGCTTGGACCTTAGCGGAATCCATCTGAATGCCTTCAGCGGAAATAACGGAACCGAGAAAAGTAACGGAGGAGACATGAAAAGAGCACTTCTCAGCCTTTACGTAGAGACAATTCTCTAAAAGGCGCTGTAGAACACGTCGAACGTGCTGAACATGAATCTCGAGTGACGGAGAAAAAATCAGGATATCGTCAAGATAGACAAAAACAAAGATGTTCAGCATGTCTCTCAGAACATCATTAACTAATGCCTGAAAAACAGCTGGCGCATTGGCGAGACCAAACGGCAGAACCCGGTACTCAAAATGCCCTAACGGAGTGTTAAACGCCGTTTTCCACTCGTCCCCCTCTCTGATGCGCACGAGATGGTAAGCGTTACGAAGGTCCAACTTAGTAAAGCACCTGGCTCCCTGCAGAATCTCGAAGGCTGATGACATAAGGGGAAGCGGATAACGATTCTTAACCGTTATGTCATTCAGCCCTCGATAATCCACGCAGGGGCGCAGAGTACCGTCCTTCTTCTTAACAAAAAAGAACCCCGCCCGGCCGGGAGGAAGAAGGCACTATGGTACCGGCGTCAAGAGACACAGACAAATAATCCTCGAGAGCCTTACGTTCGGGAGCCGACAGAGAGTATAGTCTACCCCGAGGAGGAGTGGTCCCCGGAAGGAGATCAATACTACAATCATACGACCGGTGAGGAGGAAGGGAGTTGGCTCGGGACCGACTGAAGACCGTGCGCAGATCATGATATTCCTCCGGCACTCCTGTCAAATCGCCAGGTTCCTCCTGAGAAGTAGGGACAGAAGAAACGGGAGGGATGGCAGACATTAAACACTTCACATGACAAGAAACGTTCCAGGATAGGATAGAATTACTAGACCAATTAATAGAAGGATTATGACATACTAGCCAGGGATGACCCAAAACAACAGGTGTAAACGGTGAACGAAAAATCAAAAAAGAAATAGTCTCACTGTGGTTACCAGATACTGTGAGGGTTAAAGGTAGTGTCTCAAATCTGATACTGGGAAGATGACTACCATCTAAGGCGAACATGGGCGTAGGCTTCTCTAACTCTCTGAAAGGAATGTCATGTTTCCGAACCCATGCTTCGTCCATGAAACAACCCTCAGCCCCAGAGTCTATCAAGGCACTACATGTAGCACCCGAACCGGTCCAGCGTAGATGGACCGACAAAGTAGTACAGGATTTTGATGGAGAGACTTGAGTAGTTGCGCTCACCTGTAGCCCTCCGCTTACAGATGAGCTCTGGCTTTTACTGGACATGAATTAACAAAATGTCCAGCAACTCCGCAATAGAGGCACAGGCGGTTGGTGATCCTCCGTTCCCTCTCCTTAGTCGAGATGCGAATCCCTCCCAGCTGCATGGGCTCAGTCTCTGAGCCAGAGGAGGGAGATGGTTGCGATGCGGAGCAGGGAAACACCGTTGATGCGAGCTCTCTTCCACGAGCCCGGTGACGAAGATCTACCCGTCGTTCTATGCGGATGGCGAGAGCAATCAAAGAGTCCACATCTGAAGGAACCTCCCGGGAGAGAATCTCATCCTTAACCACTGCGTGGAGTCCCTCCAGAAAACGAGCGAGCAGCGCCGGCTCGTTCCACTCACTAGAGGCAGCAAGAGTGCGAAACTCAATAGAATAATCCGTTATGGACCGTTCACCTTGGCATAGGGAAGCCAGGGCCCTAGAAGCCTCCCTACCAAAAACTGAACGGTCAAAAACCCGAATCATCTCCTCTTTAAAGTTCTGGTACTTGTTAGAGCAATCAGCCCTTGCCTCCCAGATAGCTGTGCCCCATTCTCGAGCCCGGCCAGTAAGGAGTGAAATGACGTAAGCAACCCGAGCTCTCTCTAGAGTATGTGTTGGGTTGGAGAGAGAACACAATCTCACACTGCGTGAGAAAGGAGCGGCACTCAGTGGGCTGCCCGGAGTAGCAAGGTGGGTTATTAACCCTAGGTTCTGGAGGCTCGGCAGGCCAGGAAGTAACAGGTGGCACGAGACGAAGACTCTGGAACTGTCCAGAGAGGTCGGAAACCTGAGCGGCCAGGTTCTCCACGGCATGGCGAGCAGCAGACAATTCCTGCTCGTGTCTGCCGAGCATGGCTCCTTGGATCTCGACGGCAGTGTAACGAGCGTCTGAAGTCGCTGGGTCCATTCCTTGGTCGGTTCCTTCTGTCATGCAGGTGAAAGAGGACCCAAAAGCGACTTGGCGAAAACAGAGTCTTTAATCCAGTAAAGTAAATACAATCAAAAAACACAACTTTCACTCGAAATGATGAGGACAAACTGGAGACTCGATCTTGAACAGCAGGTGAACAGCAGGTTGCCTCGGGAAGGCACTTGAACCAAACAGACTCAGACACCTGCTCACCACGCAGCATCTGAGGAAAACACGACACGACAGGGCGATACACAAACACAGCACGGTGAATTCTAGACAAGGAACCGACAGGGCAGAAACGAATAACAAGGAGAGAAATAGGGACTCTAATCAGGGAAAAGGATCGGGAACAGGTGTGGGAAGACTAAATGATTGATTAGGGGAATAGGAACAGCTGGGAGCAGGAACGGAACAATAGAGAGAAGAGAGAGCGGGAGAGTGAGAGAGGGAGGGGGAGAGAGAGGGATAGAAAGAGGGAAAGAACCTAATAAGACCAGCAGAGGGAAACGAATAGAAGGAGAAGAACAGGGACAAGGCATGATAATCAATGACAAAACATGACACAATAGCTCAGAACACACATGATGGCACCTTGTATCTCAGAACAATGCCTCAGGCAGTGTTTGAATACATTCCATCAGTGTTGAAATGGGTCCGTTAGAATGCACTGTGTAGTATGTGTGTGATGATCAGAGAAATGTTAGTTACTGTGAGTTACATTTGATACGTTACGGTGAGTTACATTTGATAGAGAAAGTTACTGTGAGTTACAGTTGATAGAGAGTTACTGTTAGTTACAGTTGAGAGCCCTGAGGCTATACAGCTTCTTCAAGAAATCAATATGAATGTGGTCATGCCTCTAAATTAAGTCATGGTGCTGTGTGTGTGTGTGTGTGTGTGTGTGTGTGTGTGTGTGTGTGTGTGTGTGTGTGTGTGTGTGTGTGTGTGTGTGTGTGTGTGTGTGTGTGTGTGTGTGTGTGTGTGTGTGTGTGTGTGTGTGTGTGTGTGTGGAGATGGATATGAGCTGGCATCAGGTGAGGTGACAGGTTGGTAGTCTCAAAAACCCAACTCTAGGCAACACAGTGACTAGCATCTGGTTTCACTGATGGACTGTTTTGGCATAGATTAAGTATCACTGCCTACTTCGATAAGGAGGGGGGGGGATCAGGGGACTCTCTCAATAAATCACAAGGTTGAGATGCCAGAACGTTACAACTCAAAACCAAAGTTTTAGTTAAGTTAGTATGTAGACCCTTCCCACTGGGCAAAAACTCTTTGAAACAACATTGTTTCCATGTCATTTCAATGTGATGACGTTGAATCAACGTGGAAAACGAATTGGATTTGAAAAATCAATCAAATTGATTGATCAATCAAATTAATATTTTTCTACCCATCTTTTTGACCTAAATCCAATGACATGGTAACATTTTTTGTTGAGTTCATCCAAATGTCAATCTAAACTAGATGTTGAAATGATGTCCGTGCCCAGTGGGTAGTCACTGTGTAGCCTAGGGTCAGGTTTTTTGAGACTAACAGGTTGGCAGGCCAGGCAGAGCTAGGGCTGTGTGTGAGAGAGTAAATGCTTTGACTCTGAGAGGAGCTGAGACCTGGCATGGGACGTCTCTCTCTGTCCTGAACCATCAAATCACACACACAGCAAGCATCAAGCTCAAATGTACTACATTAGATGAGGAATGGGGTGTCATCCTTTCAGATGTACCTCCAGTCTCTTCTCTTTCTATGCAGTGATGCTTTATCTTTTGATCTGCCTCTGTGATACATTTACTGTGTGTTCTGGCTCCCCGTCTCTCTTCCTCGCCTCTTCTCTCAGCATGCCGAAATAGGTTTTAAATAAATAATTATTTCACTTGATTGCAATGACCTGACATTGAAATAGCAGAGCAGGCAAGCTAGCTTTAACCTTCCCAGTTCTTGCGTGTGCTAATGAGAGAATTAAGGAGGCAGGGGTTCACGTGAGAGAAATTATCATTTATTCCCTCATTTCTAAACCAGTTCCTCCTCTACACCATGCAGCTACAGCATGAAATGGACAAAGGTGATTATTCATTGACGACCACTGAGAAGAATGGATTTTCAATGGGATTTGAGGGGAGAATTGGCTAGCCACTTGTAACAGCCCTCCCACTGCAGATGACTGTGTCTTGGCAGGTTCTACCTTGGTCAGGAAAGAGATGAAACAGTGGAGCAGGTTATCAGTGCCAGTGAATGACTCCCAGCGGTTGGTCCACAGTGGGAGGGATGTACTGTGTGTGTGGCTAGGCCCAAGTCCTGTTGTCAGCCTGGCGTCTAGACAAAGCAGATTGTTGGTCCCCCTGGTAAGGGAGCTGTGTGGTCATGACAGAGCAGAATAACACTAATGTTTGGTATTCCTTTCTGTCGTAGAATAATCCCTATTTCCCCTACCTATCTTTTAAATCAGCTTTCTCCCTCTTTACTCATTTCTTATTTTCATCCTTCCTCTTGATCCCTCCACCCTCTTGCCTGCCTTTTCCGCTGGCCTCCCATCCTTCTTTCTTCCTCCATCTCTTGTCTCCCCTCAACGGACAGCGCCATCACATACGCTGCGCCGGAGGAGAAATAGTGTTACCATGGCAACTGAGACTCTGAACTGAGCCTCTCTCTCTCTATCTCTCTCTCGCTCTCTCTCTCTCTCCTGTGTAAAGAGAGAAAGAACGGGCCCATACACAATTATGACAGCATGCTGAATATCTTAAATACTCTATTGGGTAATATATAAGAATGTGCTTCTCTTTTTAATGAATAATTACAAGATACTGTACATCAAACCATTCAATTTCTGGTTAGAGACAAATATAGCCTACATACAGTATTGTATAGAAACACATGGGCTCCCGCGTGGTGCAGTGGTCTAAGGCACTGCATCTCAGTGCTAGAGGTATCACTACAGACCCTGGTTCGATTCAAGGCTGTATCACAACAGGCCGTGATTGGGAGTCCCATAGGGTGGCACACAATTGGCCCAGCGTCGTCCGAGTTAGGGTTTGACCGAGGTAGGTTGTCATTGTAAATAAGAACTTGTTCTTAACTGAATTGCCTGGTTAAATAAAAAATTAAATAATAAATAAACATGCCAGTGTGCTGCTTGTGGGGGTAGATGAACAGGTGTTCTCCTCTGCAGAGATCCTGGTGCTGCATGTGTCCCAGACAGGGATGTTATATGGTTAATGGGTGTGACAGGAAATGAATGTGCACCAATGTGTTCTGAGGGCTCCTCTGTGACATCAGCCAGGGTTCATTTAGTAATTTATCTGAATCCATAAAAGATCTCCGGATAGGAGACCCAATTAGACCTGAGGAATGAGGCGGTTGGCGATGACAATGCAATAAGGATGTGTATGTGTGTGTATTCAATGTACTGTAACTCTTACCCAATCAGAGTAAAGCAGTGCCATATTGGATTGCATAGCTCCTTAAATCATGCAGGGCCAATACACAGCTAGTTATTGATCTGGCCAAGAGGCTTGGTGTGGTTGTCATACGTTAGTGGATGGGAATTAACATGGAGTGGTTGGGTGCTTGTTAATGCTGTATGTGAGATGGAACTAACAGTGGTAGTTTGAGCAACCAGGAAGATATTCTGGCTGAGGTGAAGATGGGAGCTAAGTTGGTGCATGGCTTTCAAACTGGTGTCTTTGTTGTCAGATGCATGTGAACAACTCCAAAGCCAATGTACACACGTTCACATGGTTCCCTCAACCCAACCACAGCTGTAGTTGAATCCCTCATGTCATTTACCACATAGGGATGTTCAGAGGAGATGTTGGCATGTGTCTGAATTGTAGAAATGTATGAGATGTGCCACATGGGGGAAAGACGGAGACCCACGTTGTTTGATTTGTGAGATTCCCCTGTAGCACTGAGATTCTGAGAATTGACAGTGAGGTGGTGATAGATAGATGATGTTAAAGACACACACGACTGTTTACATTGGAACAGTATCCACATAGGAAGTTACGGCTGCACCGTGTGTGTGTGTGTGTGTGTGTGTGTGTGTGTGTGTGTGTGTGTGTGTGTGTGTGTGTGTGTGTGTGTGTGTGTGTGTGTGTGTGTGTGTGTGTGTGTGTGTGTGTGTGTGTGTTTGCGTGCGTGTGTGTGTGTGTGTGGGGGGGGGTTCTTTGCAGTAATTTCCGTGATTCAGCCACAGAGGGAAATTGATTTAGCAGCGTAGCCCAGAGACTCAGCTGGATCAGACAGCAAGGGACAATTAGCCCCTGGTGCAGAGCAGTCACACACCACTCACAGTCACACACACTGCCAATTTGTCCCACAGAAGGGGAATTAATGCCTGTCAATTCCATGTGATTGTAAGTGATGACACAGAGGAGGATTGCCTGTCACGGTTGTCTCTTCATTCTACTTTAAGCACGCTGCTGCATGGACTGTATGTCACAATCTTAAACCTTCAGCCTCTGTCTGTTCCTCTAACCCTGAGAGAAGTGGTCATATGTTTCGGTCTTTGTCCACTGGGGATGTTGACAGCAGCCCACTCGCTCAGCCTACAGTACCTTACCCACAGTGCATTATGGTGATGGGATTTGTGCCGTGAGGGCAGCAGGACCGCAGGGGTCAGATACAGATTGGATTAGAGAAGTTTTTCTGAGTTGTGTGTGACACTGAGTTGTGTGTGACACTGAATATAACTGGCATCAGATTGGCTTATGGTGGCCTCAGCAGGGTCGGCTCGTTTGGGGATACTGCCATCGTGGATGGGTAATCTTTTACTTGATAGAGTGTCAGTGGAAAATGCGTCCCTGTGTCAGATGCCTGTCTAAATGTGTATACCCTGACAGAGTGTAGTTATGGGGGAGGACTATTTGGTATACTGGGAGTTGCAATCCACACCCTCACCTTCCTGGATTAACAGCCACAACCTATCCCATCCCTCTGGCATCCCAAATAACAACTATGTTACTGTATGAATATAGATACAGTGCATTCGGAAGTATTCAGACCCTTGACTTTTTCCACATATTGTTACGTAACAGCCTCATTCTAAAATGGATGAAATAGTTTTTCCCCTCATCAATCTACAAACGATACCCCATAATGACAAAACAAAAATAGGTTTTTAGACATGATTGAAAATGTATTTAAAGTAAAAACATGAAATATCACATTTACATAAGTATTCAGACCTTTTACTCAGTACTTTGTTGAGGACCTCTCCAGAAATGTTTGATCTGGTTCAAGTCCGGGCTGAGGCTGGGCCACTCAGGGACATTCAGAGACTTGTCCCAAAGCCACTCCTGCATTGTCTTGGCTGTGTGCTTAGGGTCATTGTCATGTTGGAAGGTGAACCTTTGCCCCAGTCTGAGGTCCTGAGCGCTCTGGAGTAGGTTTTCATCAAGGATCTCGCTGTACTTTTCTCTGTTCATCGTTCCGTCAATCCTGACTAGTCTCCCAGTGTCTGCCGCTGAAAAACAGCCCTTCTCCCCCGATTGCTCAATTTGGCTGGGCGGCCATCTCTAGAAAGAGTCTTGGTGGTTGCAAACTTCTTCCATTTAAGAATGATGGAGGCCACTATGTTCTTGGGGACTTTCAATGCTGCAGAAATGTTTTGGTACCCTTCCCCAGATCTGTGCCTCGGCACAATCCTGTCTCTGAGCTCTAAGGATAATTCCCTCGACCTCATGGCTTGTTGTTTTCTCTGACATGCACTGTCAACTGTGGGGCCTTATACAGATAGGTGTATACCTTCCAAAATCATGTCCAGTCAATTGAATTTACCACAGGTGGACTCCAATGCAGTTGTAGAAGGTCTCAAGGATGATCAATGGAAACAGAAGTCACCTGAGCTCAATTTCAAGTCTCATAGCAAATATTTATGTTTTTATTTTTTATATATTTGCAAAAATGTCTAAAAACCTGTTTTCGCTTTGCCATTATAGGGTATTGTGTGTAGATTGATGAGGAAAAAATCAAATTTACTACATTTTGAATAAGGCTGTAACATAGCAAAATGTAGAAAAAGTCAAGGGGCCTGTATACTTTCCAAATGCATCGTAATCTTATCAATTCTATATGTAATTCTATGTGACTTACTTTTACTTCATATTTTTATTATTTTATGATTATGATTTACTCATTATGATTGGGTAATTACCACTATCACTCTATGGTGAGGATTTCTCACTGTTCATTCTATATGCTCAGAATCATAATGCTGTTGAACTGACCAGTGACTATCAGAGCTCATAATATTCAGTCCATGATCTTGCCTGCAGCTAAATTAATTACAGGACCATCTCTGTGATTATCGTCTAAACTGCTGAAGTGCTGCTTGCTTAAATAAAATATGGATTGTCTGATTTGAGAGATTCCTGAAATAAAGTGAGTGTCCTTGACGACAAGGCGGTTTTCAGTGGCCAGTCATCACAGGAAGCAGAACTAACAGTGATGCTGTGCTCCTGGCAGTAGTTTCTTATTGAATGAGGTTGGGGTTCTTTCACTGCTACCACATGCAGTACTGGTTATCTGTCACACACTCTGTGATTGCTGTATATGGCTCTGGAGGCAAGGGAATAACTGCTACCACAAGAGATGAATCGCATTAACATATGCCATTTTGAAATGTAATCTTGCTATGTCATTACTTGCCATCACTACTGCCTGAGGAGTACCTCGTTGGTATTGGCACCATCTTGGCACCACCTTCTGTTTATCAAATTCTCTTTTTGTATCATGCAGGCCACTTTACTTTCATATTGATAAGACTAACATTTTTATTTACCCCAGGTTAAAGAGAGGTTGCTATGCCAACAGAGCTTGGCTCTGAGTCACAGGTGAAGAAGGCAGCCGAAGAGTCCTCCTGGCAGAAGGGGGCAGCAACAGGCATGCAGGACTCGGCTTTAGACGCGAAGATGGCCAAACAGGTAGGAGAGCAGAGGAAGTTCAATCTATACCACAATTAGGGCCTTGTGTTTTTCCTGGTTAGATCACACACAATCTCGTCCTACATCAACCATTGACAGATATTTGCACATGTTTAGTGGCCATAATTATAATAGACATCCATTTATTGTCAATTTCACCTGTGACTATGACTGTCCCTATGTAAAGGACCAGGACTCCAAACTGATCGACGACCACAGGGAAATAGACGACGTGTCAGAAAAGACCACCCCAAACAAGACCCCCAAGTCCCCCCAGAAGACTTCCAAACGGCCAAAGACTGTTCCCTTCAAGGTCACCCTACTGGACACCTCTGACTATGAGGCAGGGATTGAGGTAAGCATGGATAAAGGGAAGAATTTCATCCCTGAACAGAACCATGTTGGAGGTTACGTCCAGAACGGGTTTGAATGAATCAGTCAAAAAATATAACAGTGAGAAATGTTCCTCTAATTGTTTTATATTTGTCCTTTTGGCTCCACCAGCAGATGCAACTAGTTCCTTTACTTTGGAACACTGTGTCTTTTTGTGTTTACTGTATGTTATGAAGCTGCTGAGTGCAGATAAGGCCGTTATAAAGCAGATGAAAGAGAGGGCGTCATGCGTTGTGTAATGGTGTATGTGGTGTAGCACTTCCACTGTGAAGCTCTCCACACGGAAAGGCCAATGCAAGGTTACACATTCTCTGCCACAGACACAGATTCCAGTCATTAGAATAAGCGACACATAGAATATAGTGGAGGAAAAGCAGGCTCACCCGCTTACAATGCCTGGTATCACAGCACCATCACCAAACAGGACACGTCTTCACGATGGTAGGGAATGCTTCATGGTGGTAGGCAAAGCTTCGTGATGGTAGGGAATGCTTCATGGTGGTAGGCAATGCTTCGTGATGGGAGGGAATGCTCACTGTATTCAGTTAGAAAATGGGTCAAGAGAAGCATCCTTTGTTGAAGGAGTGATGTGCGAACTCTTAGAGATGGAGAAACCTGTATTTATTGGTTGGCAAGAGCACTATACTGTTGCTGTCTTGTGTCTTCTAATGGTAGCTAGTAATGCATATACTGTATGGCTTTATCACCATGCTTCAGAGGGACTGTTTTGTGATGCATAACAAGGATTAAGTGTCTGTCTGTCTGTCTGTCTGTCTGTCTGTCTGTCTGTCTGTCTGTCTGTCTGTCTGTCTGTCTGTCTGTCTGTCTGTCTGTCTGTCTGTCTGTCTGTCTGTCTGTCTGTCTGTCTGTCTGTCTGTCTGTCTGTCTGTCTGTCTGTCTGTCTGTCTGTCTGTCTGTCTGTCTGTCTGTCTGTCTGTCTGTCTGTCTGTCTGTCTGTCTGTCTGTCTGTCTGTCTGTCTGTCTGTCTGTCTGTCTGTCTCCCTCACTCCCTGTGTCTTTGGGATGGTGGATGTAAGTCTCCTCTCCCTGGCCAATCTGTGCTATCCTGGCAGGCTGTGCCACGCTCCTCTTCCATAGCCCCTCCTAAACATAGCTGGATATGGGCGATTCTAGCATTATGGATGTTCCATTTGCATGCAAAATCACAACTTGAATTTCTCACAGAATGGACAAACAAAATATAAATTCAACTTTTTGTTGGGAGTGTAAACCCAACTTTACTATTTTGTGATTAGTTTGATGTTTATCTTAACCTTTTTGCACAAAATGTAGACACTATAACTATTATCGACCAGAACAAATGAGAATGGCAGTTACTGACCTCAATTCCGGCTTCAACTTTGACTTTATTGCCCTAGGCTCATTGCCTAATTCCGACCCAGGTTTTGGGCTATCTAAGAGGAAACGCCAGCAAAAAAGAGGCAGGAGAGGGGGAGCCCTGCCGAGATTAAGGCGAAGGGAAAACCGGCCACCTCTTCTCTCAGTTCTATTGGCCAAAAAGTGCAGTCTTTTCATAATTCACATGGATTAACGCCGATCGCGGATTTGCTTGTCATGCAGGTGAAGGAGGACCCAAACGCGACTTAACAGAAACAGAGTTTATTAATGCTCAAAAACCGAATAACTGAAATCCTCTAGACAGTAGAGGGGAAAACAACTGGAGAAGCGGCCACAGACTGCAGGTCGCTTCGGGTAGGCGCAGGCCGTAGTCAACTGAGACGCCTGCTCACACGCAGCGTCTGAAGAAGGCACAAAACACGACAGGACAGGGTGATACACAATCACGGCAAAAAACACGACAGGACAGGGCGAAACGCAATTACAGCATGGAATACAAAACAAGGAACCGACGGCACAGGAACGGAACACAAAGGAATAAATAGGGAGTCTAATCAGGGGAAAGGATCGGGAACAGGTGTGGGAAGGCTAAATGATGATTAGGGGAATAGGAACAGCTGGGAGCAGGAACGGAACGACAGAGAGAAGAGAGAGCGAGAGAGTGAAAGGGGAGGGGGAGAGAGAGGGATAGAACCAAACAAGACCAGCAGAGGGAAACGAATAGCATGGGGAGCACAGGGACAAGACATGACAATAAATGACAAACATGACAGTACCCCCCACTCACCGGCGCCTCCTGGCGCACTCGAGGAGGAATCCTGGCGGCAACGGAGGAAATCATCGATGAGCGAACGGTCCAGCACGTCCCGAGACGGAACCCAACTCCTCTCCTCAGGACCGTAACCCTCCCAATCCACTAGGTATTGGTGACCCCGTCCCGAGAACGCATGTCCATAATTTTATGTACTTTGTAAATAGGTGCGCTCTCGACAAGGACGGGAGGGGGAGGGAAGACGAACGGGGGTGCGAAGAAAGGGCTTAACACAGGAGACATGGAAGACAGGATGGACGCGACGAAGATGTCGCGGAAGAAGCAGTCGCACAGCGACAGGATTGACGACCTGGGAGACACGGAACGGACCAATGAACCGCGGAGTCAACTTACGAGAAGCTGTCGTAAGAGGAAGGTTGCGAGTGGAAAGCCACACTCTCTGGCCGCAACAATACCTTGGACTCTTAATCCTGCGTTTATTGGCGGCTCTCACCGTCTGTGCCCTGTAACGGCAAAGTGCAGACCTCACCCTCCTCCAGGTGCGCTCACAACGTTGGACAAACGCTTGAGCGGAGGGAACGCTGGACTCGGCAAGCTGGGATGAGAACAGAGGAGGCTGGTAACCCAGACTACTCTGAAACGGAGATAACCCGGTAGCAGACGAAGGAAGCGAATTGTGAGCGTATTCTGCCCAGGGGAGCTGTTCTGCCCAAGACGCAGGGTTCCTGAAAGAAAGGCTGCGTAGTATGCGACCAATCGTCTGATTGGCCCTCTCTGCTTGACCGTTAGACTGGGGATGAAACCCGGAAGAGAGACTGACGGACGCACCAATCAAACGACAGAACTCCCTCCAAAACTGTGACGTGAATTGCGGACCTCTGTCTGAAACGGCGTCTAACGGGAGGCCATGAATTCTGAATACATTCTCAATAATGATTTGTGCCGTCTCCTTAGCGGAAGGAAGTTTAGCGAGGGGAATGAAATGTGCCGCCTTAGAGAACCTATCGACAACCGTCAGAATCACAGTCTTCCCCGCAGACAAAGGCAGACCGGTAATGAAGTCTAAGGCAATGTGAGACCATGGTCGAGAAGGAATGGGGAGCGGTCTGAGACGACCGGCAGGAGGAGAGTTACCCGACTTAGTCTGCGCGCAGTCCGAACAGGCAGCCACGAAACGGCGCGTGTCACGCTCCTGAGTCGGCCACCAAAAGCGCTGGCGAATAGACGCAAGAGTGCCCCGAACACCGGGACGACCCGCCAACTTGGCAGAGTGAGCCCACTGAAGAACAGCCAGACGAGTGGAAACAGGAACGAAAAGGAGGTTACTAGGACAAGCGCGCGGCGACGCAGTGTGCGTGAGTGCTTGCTTAACCTGTCTTTCAATTCCCCAGACTGTTAACCCGACAACACGCCCATAAGGAAGAATCCCCTCGGGATCAGTAGAAGCCACAGAAGAACTAAACAGACGGGATAAGGCATCAGGCTTGGTGTTCTTGCTACCCGGACGGTAAGAAATCACAAACTCGAAACGAGCGAAAAACAACGCCCAACGAGCTTGACGGGCATTAAGTCGTTTGGCAGAACGGATGTACTCAAGGTTCTTATGGTCTGTCCAAACGACAAAAGGAACGGTCGCCCCCTCCAACCACTGTCGCCATTCGCCTAGGGCTAAGCGGATGGCGAGCAGTTCACGGTTACCCACATCATAGTTGCGCTCAGATGGGGACAGGCGATGAGAAAAATAAGCGCAAGGATGAACCTTATCGTCAGACTGGGAGCGCTGGGATAGAATGGCTCCCACGCCTACCTCTGAAGCGTCAACCTCGACAATGAATTGTCTAGTGACGTCAGGAGTAACGAGGATAGGAGCGGACGTAAAACGTTCTTTTAGAAGATCAAAAGCTCCTGGGCGGAACCGGACCACTTAAAACACGTCTTGACAGAAGTAAGAGCTGTGAGAGGGGCAGCAACTTGACCGAAATTACGAATGAAACGCCGATAGAAATTAGCGAAACCTAAGAAGCGCTGCAACTCGACACGTGACCTTGGAACGGGCCAATCACTGACAGCTTGGACCTTAGCGGAATCCATCTGAATGCCTTCAGCGGAAATAACGGAACCGAGAAAAGTAACGGAGGAGACATGAAAAGAGCACTTCTCAGCCTTTACGTAGAGACAATTCTCTAAAAGGCGCTGTAGAACACGTCGAACGTGCTGAACATGAATCTCGAGTGACGGAGAAAAAATCAGGATATCGTCAAGATAGACAAAAACAAAAATGTTTAGCATGTCTCTCAGAACATCATTAACTAATGCCTGAAAAACAGCTGGCGCATTGGCGAGACCGAACGGCAGAACCCGGTACTCAAAATGCCCTAACGGAGTATTAAACGCCGTTTTCCACTCGTCCCCCTCTCTGATGCGCACGAGATGGTAAGCGTTACGAAGGTCCAACTTAGTAAAGCACCTGGCTCCCTGCAGAATCTCGAAGGCTGATGACATAAGGGGAAGCGGATAACGATTCTTAACCGTTATGTCATTCAGCCCTCGATAATCCACGCAGGGCGCAGAGTACCGTCCTTCTTCTTAACAAAAAAGAACCCCGCCCCGGCCGGAGAGGAAGAAGGCACTATGGTACCGGCGTCAAGAGACACAGACAAATAATCCTCGAGAGCCTTACGTTCGGGGAGCCGACAGAGAGTATAGTCTACCTCGAGGAGGAGTGGTCCCCGGAAGGAGATCAATACTACAATCATACGACCGGTGAGGAGGAAGGGAGTTGGCTCGGGACCGACTGAAGACCGTGCGCAGATCATGATATTCCTCCGGCACTCCTGTCAAATCGCCAGGTTCCTCCTGAGAAGTAGGGACAGAAGAAATGGGAGGGATGGCAGACATTAAACACTTCACATGACAAGAAACGTTCCAGGATAGGATAGAATTACTAGACCAATTAATAGAAGGATTATGACATACAAGCCAGGGGTGACCCAAAACAACAGGTGTAAACGGTGAACGGAAAATCAAAAAGACATAGTCTCACTGTGGTTACCAGATACTGTGAGAGTTAAAGGTAGTGTCTCAAATTTGATACTGGGAAGATGACTACCATCTAAGGCAAACATGGGCGTAGGCCTGTCTAACGGTCTGAAAGGAATGTTATGTTTCCGAGCCCATGCTTCGTCCATGAAACTACCCTCAGCCCCAGAGTCAATCAAAGCACTGCATGTAGCACCCGAACCGGTCCAGCGTAGATGGACCGACATAGTAGTACAAGATCTAGATGAAGGGACCTGAGTAGTAGCGCTCACCAGTAGCCCTCCGCTTACTGATGGGCTCTGGCCTCTTACTGGACATGAAATAACAAAATGTCCAGCAACTCCGCAATAGAGGCACAGGCGGTTGGTGATCCTCTGTTCCCTCTCCTTATTCGAGATGCGAATCCCTCCCAGCTGCATGGGCTCAGTCTCAAAGCCAGAGGGAGATGGTTGCGATGCGGAGCAGGGAAACACCGTTGATGCGAGCTCTCTTCCACGAGCCCGGTGACGAAGATCTACCCGTCGTTCTATGCGGATGGCGAGAGCAATCAAGGAGTCCACATCTGAAGGAACCTCCCGGGAGAGAATCTCATCCTTAACCACTGCGTGGAGTCCCTCCAGAAAACGAGCGAGCAGCGCCGGCTCGTTCCACTCACTAGAGGCAGCAAGAGTGCGAAACTCAATGGAATAATCCGTTATGGACCGTTCACCTTGGCATAAGGAAGCCAGGGCCCTAGAAGCCTCCTCACCAAAAACTGAACGGTCAAAAACCCGAATCATCTCCTCCTTAAAGTTCTGGAATCTGTTAGAGCAATCAGCCCTTGCCTCCCAGATAGCTGTGCCCCATTCTCGAGCCCGGCCAGTAAGGAGTGAAATGACGAAAGCAACCCGAGCTCTCTCTCTAGAGTATGTGTGGGGTTGGAGAGAGAACACAATCTCACACTGCGTGAGAAAGGAGCGGCACTCAGTGGGCTGCCCGGAGTAGCAAGGTGGGTTATTAACCCTGGATTCAGGAGGCTCGGCAGGCCAGGGAGAAACAGGTGGCACGAGACGTAGACTCTGGAACTGTCCAGAGAGGTCGGAAACCTGAGCGGCCAGGTTCTCCACGGCATGACGAGCAGCAGACAATTCCTGCTCGTGTCTGCCGAG
This sequence comes from Oncorhynchus gorbuscha, assembly GCF_021184085.1. Lineage (NCBI taxonomy): Eukaryota > Metazoa > Chordata > Actinopteri > Salmoniformes > Salmonidae > Oncorhynchus > Oncorhynchus gorbuscha. The sequence goes on along the minus strand of NC_060190.1, from coordinate 64,082,688 downwards.
CATGGCTCCTTGGATCTCGACGGCAGTGTAACGAGCGTCTGAAGTCGCTGGGTCCATTCTTTGGTCGGTTCCTTCTGTCATGCAGGTGAAGGAGGACCCAAACGCGACTTAACAGAAACAGAGTTTATTAATGCTCAAAAACCGAATAACTGAAATCCTCTAGACAGTAGAGGGGAAAACAACTGGAGAAGCGGCCACAGACTGCAGGTCGCTTCGGGTAGGCGCAGGCCGTAGTCAACTGAGACGCCTGCTCACACGCAGCGTCTGAAGAAGGCACAAAACACGACAGGACAGGGTGATACACAATCACGGCAAAAAACACGACAGGACAGGGCGAAACGCAATTACAGCATGGAATACAAAACAAGGAACCGACGGCACAGGAACGGAACACAAAGGAATAAATAGGGAGTCTAATCAGGGGAAAGGATCGGGAACAGGTGTGGGAAGGCTAAATGATGATTAGGGGAATAGGAACAGCTGGGAGCAGGAACGGAACGACAGAGAGAAGAGAGAGCGAGAGAGTGAAAGGGGGAGGGGGAGAGAGAGGGATAGAACCAAACAAGACCAGCAGAGGGAAACGAATAGCATGGGGAGCACAGGGACAAGACATGACAATAAATGACAAACATGACATTGCTATCAATGGGACTCTCGTAACTGCAATATTCTCTGCTTTTCTGAAACATACCTTTCGGACAAGAAACCCCCCATGGCTATCCAACTCAAAGGATTCAAGGAAATGGTGTGCTGACTAGCACAGTGGAAGTCTCGACTCATTGTTCACCCGTCTTGGAATACCTGATGGTCAAATGCCAACTCTTCTACCTCCCGAGAGAGTTTCTGTTATCGTGACTGCTGTATATATTCCATCTCAAGACAAGAAAATTAACAAGATGGCACTTAACGAACTGTACGAGGCTATAAACAAGCATGAACCCATGCACCTGGAGGCTGCTTTCCTTTTAATTCCCCATCATTAAGTCACATAATGCCCAACACATCAACACATCTCCTTCTCCACTAGGGGCGATAAAGTCCTAGAACACTGTTACGCTATCCACAAGCAAGCAAACAAGGCCCTCTCTCATCCCCCCTTCTTGCAAATTAGATCATGACTATATACTCCTGCTTTCTGCAAAAGCTCAAACAGGAAGTACTCATGACATGCTCCGTTGCTCCGATATGGTCCTCTGAATCGGAGGATATGCTACAAGACTGCTTTCCTAGCACTGACTGGAATATGTTCAGGGACTCCGCCGATAGCATTGATGAGCTAACCACGTCCATCACTGGCTTCATTTGGAAATACATTGCCATCATTGTCCCCACAGTGAATGATCACTGCTTCCCCAATCAAAAGCCCTGGATTAACACAGAGGTTGGCGCTAAGCCTAAGGACAGGGCTACCGCAGCCAACCCCAAGGCTAAGGCTGGGGGCACAAACAAGCACAATAAGAACCATCAAACAAGCAAAATGACAATATAGGAAAAGGTGGAATCCTATTACAGGCTCCGCTGCCCGCCGAATGTGGCAGGGACTACAGTCCATTACGGATTACAAAGGAAGATCCAGCCATGATCTGCCCCGACGTACTCAATGCATTTTATGCACACTTTGGCAAAAACAACACAGGGCCGTGCATGAGGGCCCCCTCTGACGCAGGGGTGATCTCGCTCTCTGAGGCCAACTTGAGGTAAGGTTTTTAATCAGGTCAACACTCGTAAGGCCACGGGCTGAACGGTATTCCAGGGCGCGTTCTCAGAGAATGCGCAGAACAGCCGGCAGGCATATTCACATTCATTTTCAACCGCTCCTTGTCCGAGTCTGTAATCATTTGATATGATAACCATTTTGTGGGTTGACAGAAGTACTTTCCCCAAAACCTTCTCAATTAAAAGTTAACTGCAAAGTAGGCTTACCTGGCAGAATAATATCATGAGTAAATATATCATTTGTATCTAAACTTTGCCATGAAATGAGCAGCAGCAGTACAGAGCCATCGCTAGACCGGCACATTAGACAGCACATTTCTCACTCGCTAGATGGCAATTAAAGGAGAATTACACTCAAATATAAAAATGTGTTATTTTATTTCAGACCTTTATTTCAGGTTTAAGCATTGACATGGACTCAGAATCAAATCAAATCAAATCAAATGTATTTATATAGCCCTTCGCACATCAGCTGATATCTCAAAGTGCTGTACAGAAACCCAGCCTAAAACCCCAAACAGCAAGCAATGCAGGTGTAAAAGCACGGTGGCTAGGAAAAACTCCCTAGAAAGGCCAAAACCTAGGAAGAAACCTAGAGAGGAACCAGGCTATGTGGGGTGGCCAGTCCTCTTCTGGCTGTGCCGGGTGGAGATTATAACAGAACATGGCCAAGATGTTCAAATGTTCATAAATGACCAGCACGGTCGAATAATAACAAAATAACTCAGAACATCCAATGTCTTTGTTTCTCTATGAACAATTGAAATTGTACATCTAAATCAGGAAATATTAAACTGAGAACATATTTTTCGAAAATATAAAACATAACTTGGAGAGAAAATCGTAGATTGATAAGTTTGTTTATGAACCATTATTTTACCAGTTATATTGACAGAAAATATAGAGCACTACTTTAAGAGTTGCAGGGGACAGGAGAAGAGAAGAATGTGCCTATTTGAAAGCTAGAAAAGTAGCTCTCATGCTAAAAAGGTTAAAGACTAGTCACCCAAGACAAAGACGGTTCTCTCTGCTTCCGCATAACAAGTGGTACCAGAGCATCAAGTCTGACACCAACAGGCTCCTGAACAGCTTCTATCCTCAAGCCACAAGACTGCTAAATTGCTAACAAAATGGCTACATGGGCTATCTGCATTGACCGTTCGATTGTATTTTTATTTATGCACACTCAACACACACTGAAACTCCAACACACACACATTATGTTATTCTATCCTCATGGGGATCCAAACTGTATTTCCATTCAAAATACTATTTTTCCTTCACCTAACCCGTAACCCAAACCCTAAACCTAACTCCTAAACCTAACCTCTAACCCCTTAGCCTAACCCTAATTGTAACCCTAACCCTAAATCTAACCCCTAAGCTTAAAATAGCCTTTGTCCTCATGGGGATGTGGGAAATGTCCCCACAACAGAGAATATTCCTTGTTTTACTATCCTTAGGTACCCACAAGGATAGAAGAACCAACCCACACACAACGCGCACACACATTCATACTAACTCTACACACACACACACATGCAATTATTATACAGTATACACGGCTGCTACTCTGTTTATCATGTATCCTGATGCCTAGTCACCTTACCCCTATGCATATCTAACCCTACCACTCCAGTATCCCTACACATTGAAATATGTTCTTGACCCTGTATACAATATAACTGACTTACATTCTCGTGCTCTTTTTTTATTTATATTTCTAGTGTTTTCATTCTACTTGACTTAAAAATGTTATAGTAAAAATCAAATTACATTTTATTATCACATACACACGGTTAGCAGATGTTAATGCGAGTGTAGCGAAATGCTTGTGCTTCTTGTTCACAAATTAACAACAACAACTACCTTATACACACAAATACACACACATGTAAAGGGATGAATAAGAAAATGTACATATAAATATATGGATGAGCGATGGTGTCACGCCCTGACCTTAGAGATCCCTTTTATGTGTTTATTTTGGTTCGGTCAGGGCGTGGGTTGGGGTGGGCATTCTATGTGTTGTGTTCTGTGTTTTCTATTTCTGTGTGTTTGGTACTTAGGTAGCCTTTTCCCACCTGTGTTTTGTGTGTAGTAATTTTATGTTTTGTGTGTCTGCACCAGACAGAACTGTTTCGTTTGGTCTGCTTCGTTATTTTTTTGTTCTAGTGTTCAGTTTTATTAAAAATCATGAACATGTACCATGCTGCACCTTGGTCCTCTTCTTAAAACAGCCGTTACAGATGGAGTGCGGCATAGGCAAGATGCAGTAGATGGTGTAGAATATAGTGTATACATATGAGATGAGTAATGTAGAATATGTAAACATTATTAAAACTTCTTATGGCTGGGGGCAGTATTGAGTAGCTTGGATGAATAAGGTGCCCAGAGGTGCCCAGAGTAAACTGCCTGCTACTCAATCCCAGAAGCTAAGATATGCATATTATTAGTATATTTGGATAGCAAACACTCTGAAGTCTCTGTTTGAATTATGTCTGTCAGTATAACAGAACTTATATGGCAGGCAAAAACCTGAGAAAAAATCCAACCAGGAAGTGGGAAATCTGAGGTTTGTAGGTTTTCAACTCATTGCCTATTGAAGATACAGTGGGATATTGGTCATATTGCACTTCCTAAGGCTTCCACTAGATGTCAACAGTCTTCAGAACCTTGTTTGATGCTTCTACTGCGGTTCCGGTTCCGGTTGGAGCGAGTGGTCGCATCTGCACTTCGCTCCCGCGGGTAGTATAACTTTTTCATTATATTTCATTATAGCACAACGGTTTGATTTGTCTAATCTTAGCAATTTCTTCTCAGCTAGCTACATAGCCGTCTTTGTATCAAAGATAATTGCGTAATTATCGTATTTCGCCGTCCTAACGTAGTCTTCACTGGCCAGCTAGCTAACGTCCACTGATTAGCTGCACTGGAGAAACTATTACACTCAACTGAACGACTTGATTAGTGTAGTGTTAGCTAGCTACATAGCTGTCTTTGCTGTCTTCGTATCATCGTATCCAAGATAATTGTGTTGTTTAGGTTTAGAGTGTGTAGTCTTAGAGTGATTATCTTAATTTACCAAGGTTAGCTAGCCAGCTATTTGTCGTCCTTAACATAGGTGACTCTGCTAGCTAGCCAACGCTAGCCAACGTCTTCTGTATAGAACTCAACAACCCGGTCGCATTCACAGGTAGTATCACATTTTCACTTAATTTCATTACAGTACAACGGTTTGATTTGTTTGATCGTAGCTAGCTACATAGCTAGCTACATAGCCGTCTTTGTATCAAAGATAATTGTGTAGTCTAGAGCGATTTTCTAGGTTCGCTAGCCAGCTATTGTCGTTCTTTTAACGCAACGTAACGTAAACAACACTGCTAGCTAGCCCCCGAATAGCAACACTGCAGAAACTATTACACTCAACGGAACGACTTGATTAGTGTAGTGTCAACAACGCACCCACTGCCAGCTGGCCTACTTCAGCAGTACTGTATCATTTTAATCATTTTAGTCAATAAGATTCTTGCTACGTAGCTTAACTTTCTGAACATTCGAGACGTGTAGTCCACTTGTCATTCCAATCTCCTTTGCATTAGCGTAGCCTCTTCTGTAGCCTGTCAACTATGTGTCTGTTTATCCCTGTTCTCTCCTCTCTGCACAGACCATACAAACGCTCCACACCGCGTGGCCGCGCCACCCTACTCTGGTGGTCCCAGCGCGCACGACCCACGTGGAGTTCCAGGTCTCCAGTAGCCTCTGGAACTGCCAATCTGCGGTCAACAAGGCAGAGTTCATCTCAGCCTATGCCTCCCTCCAGTCCCTCGACTTCTTGGCACTGACGGAAACATGGATCACCACAGACAACACTGCTACTCCTACTGCTCTCTCTTCGTCCGCCCACGTGTTCTCGCACACCCCGAGAGCGTCTGGTCAGCGGGGTGGTGGCACCGGGATCCTCATCTCTCCCAAGTGGTCATTCTCTCTTTCTCCCCTTACCCATCTGTCTATCGCCTCCTTTGAATTCCATGCTGTCACAGTTACTAGCCCTTTCAAGCTTAACATCCTTATCATTTATCGCCCTCCAGGTTCCTCGGAGAGTTCATCAATGAGCTTGATGCCTTGATAAGCTCCTTTCCTGAGGACGGCTCACCTCTCACAGTTCTGGGCGACTTCAACCTCCCCACGTCTACCTTTGACTCTTTCCTCTCTGCCTCCTTCTTTCCACTCCTCTCCTCTTTTGACCTCACCCTCTCACCTTCCCCCTACTCACAAGGCAGGCAATACGCTCGACCTCATCTTTACTAGATGCTGTTCTTCCACTAACCTCATTGCAACTCCCCTCCAAGTCTCCGACCACTACCTTGTATCCTTTTCCCTCTCGCTCTCATCCAACACCTCCCACACTGCCCCTACTCGGATGGTATCGCGCCGTCCCAACCTTCGCTCTCTCTCCCCCGCTACTCTCTCCTCTTCCATCCTATCATCTCTTCCCTCCGCTCAAACCTTCTCCCACCTATCTCCTGATTCTGCCTTCTCAACCCTCCTCTCCTCCCTCTCTGCATCCCTTGACTCTCTATGTCCCCTATCCTCCAGGCCGGCTCGGTCCTCCCCTCCCGCTCCGTGGCTCGATGACTCATTGCGAGCTCACAGAACAGGGCTCCGGGCAGCCGAGCGGAAATGGAGGAAAACTCGCCTCCCTGCGGACCTGGCATCCTTTCACTCCCTCCTCTCTACATTTTCCTCCTCTGTCTCTGCTGCTAAAGCCACTTTCTACCACGCTAAATTCCAAGCATCTGCCTCTAACCCTAGGAAGCTCTTTGCCACCTTCTCCTCCCTCCTGAATCCTCCTCCCCCCCTCCTCCCTCTCTGCAGATGACTTCGTCAACCATTTTGAAAAGAAGGTCGACGACATCCGATCCTCATTTGCTAAGTCAAACGACACCGCTGGTTCTGCTCACACTGCCCTACCCTGTGCTCTGACCTCTTTCTCCCCTCTCTCTCCAGATGAAATCTCGCGTCTTGTGACGGCTGGCCGCCCAACAACCTGCCCGCTTGACCCTATCCCCTCCTCTCTTCTCCAGACCATTTCCGGAGACCTTCTCCCTTACCTCACCTCGCTCATCAACTCATCCCTGACCGCTGGCTACGTCCCTTCCGTCTTCAAGAGAGCGAGAGTTGCACCCCTTCTGAAAAAACCTACACTCGATCCCTCCGATGTCAACAATTACAGACCAGTATCCCTTCTTTCTTTTCTCTCCAAAACTCTTGAACGTGCCGTCCTTGGCCAGCTCTCCCGCTATCTCTCTCTGAATGACCTTCTTGATCCAAATCAGTCAGGTTTCAAGACTAGTCATTCAACTGAGACTGCTCTCCTCTGTATCATGGAGGCGCTCCGCACTGCTAAAGCTAACTCTCTCTCCTCTGCTCTCATCCTTCTAGATCTATCGGCTGCCTTCGATACTGTGAACCATCAGATCCTCCTCTCCACCCTCTCTGAGTTGGGCATCTCCGGCGTGGCCCACGCTTGGATTGCGTCCTACCTGACAGGTCGCTCCTACCAGGTGGCGTGGCGAGAATCTGTCTCCTCACCACGCGCTCTCACCACTGGTGTCCCCCAGGGCTCTGTTCTTGGCCCTCTCCTATTCTCGCTATACACCAAGTCACTTGGCTCTGTCATAACCTCACATGGTCTCTCTTATCATTGCTATGCAGACGACACACAATTAATCTTCTCCTTTCCCCCTTCTGATGACCAGGTGGCGAATCGCATCTCTGCATGTCTGGCAGACATATCAGTGTGGATGACGGATCACCACCTCAAGCTGAACCTCGGCAAGACGGAGCTGCTCTTCCTCCCGGGGAAGGACTGCCCGTTCCATGATCTCGCCATCACGGTTGACAACTCCATTGTGTCCTCCTCCCAGAGCGCCAAGAACCTTGGCGTGATCCTGGACAACACCCTATCGTTCTCAACCAACATCAAGGCGGTGGCCCGTTCCTGTAGGTTCATGCTCTACAACATCCGCAGAGTACGACCCTGCCTCACACAGGAAGCGGCGCAGGTCCTAATCCAGGCACTTGTCATCTCCCGTCTGGATTACTGCAACTCGCTGTTGGCTGGGCTCCCTGCCTGTGCCATTAAACCCCTTCAACTCATCCAGAACGCCGCAGCCCGTCTGGTGTTCAACCTTCCCAAGTTCTCTCACGTCACCCCGCTCCTCCGTTCTCTCCACTGGCTTCCAGTTGAATCTCGCATCCGCTACAAGACCATGGTGCTTGCCTACGGAGCTGTGAGGGGAACGGCACCTCAGTACCTCCAGGCTCTGATCAGGCCCTACACCCAAACAAGGGCACTGCGTTCATCCACCTCTGGCCTGCTCGCCTCCCTACCACTGAGGAAGTACAGCTCCCGCTCAGCGCAGTCAAAACTGTTCGCTGCCCTGGCCCCCCAATGGTGGAACAAACTCCCTCACGACGCCAGGACAGCGGAGTCAATCACCACCTTCCGGAGACACCTGAAACCCCACCTCTTTAAGGAATACCTAGGATAGGATAAGTAATCCCTCTCACCCCCCCCCCCCCTTAAGTTTTAGATGCACTATTGTAAAGTGACTGTTCCACTGGATGTCATAAGGTGAATGCACCAATTTGTAAGTCGCTCTGGATAAGAGCGTCTGCTAAATGACTTAAATGTAAATGTAAATGTACTGTGAAGTGGGAGCGAATGAGAGGGGAATGAGTCAGGGGTCTGCCAGAGAGCCACGAGCTGGCCACGCTCGTTCACGTGAGAGTTAGCTTGAGTTCCATTGCAATTCTGAAGACAAAGGAATTCTCCGGTTGGAACATTATTGAAGATTTATGTTAAAAACATCCTAAAGATTGATTCTATACATCGTTTGACGTTTCTACGAATTGTAACGGAACTTTTGGACTTTTCGTCTGCTCCTAGTGATCACGCGTCATGAATTTGGATTACTGTACTAAATGCGCAAACAAAAAGGAGGAGGAAGCAGAGGAGACAGAGAGAGGAGACAGAGAGAGGAAGCAAGCAGAGGGAGAGGTTAGTAGAGTGGTTCCCAATCTTGGAGTCAGGCCTCATGTGGGTTCCCCTGAGAAAATCTGTACTAATCTTACCAAACAAGTTAGGAACTTAAAAAATATATAATATTTTTAATATAAACATCTCCATATGGCCTATCTTCCCTACAGGCCTACTGTCACACCTGCTCCAGCTCCCCCTCCCTGGCGAGCGCCAGGCTCCCCAGCATTATGCACACCTGCCTTCCCTCCGGCACGCACATCAGCGATTATTGGATTATTACCTCCCCTATATCTGTTTGGTTCCCCGCTCCAGCATTGATTGTCATATGTCCTTGTATACCCGTGTGCTGACGCTGTTCCTGTCTTGTTTCATGTCTGTTCCTGATTAAATGTCTCGGTTGTTGTTGTACTGATCACCTGTAGGTCTCGGTGGGGGATTCTGTAAGGTCCTGGGTGTCGTGAGGGTGAAATCAGGCGCAGGAAAGCAGAGTTCAATAAAGTGCTTCTTTAATGCACACACGATGAACTACGGTCACCCCACTTTCGGGTGCTCAAACAAAATGCCCGAGACACAGGGAACGAAAACAGTCTAGCACAAACTACACGAACACGTACATGTACACGTACATTTGCACGTGCACGTACACGTGCAAACACCAGGGATACAATAATCAATCCCGCACAAAGAACCAGGCTGACTAATAAAGCCTCACTAATTGCAACTAACTCAAAACAACTAACTCAAAACAGGTGTACTCAATAAACACTAAGGAGGCGGAGAAAATAATCAGTGGCAGCTAGTAGGCCGGCGACGACGACCGCCGAGCGCCACCCGAACGGGAAGGGGAGCCGCCTTCGGTCGGAGTCGTGACACGTCCCTAGTACAGTGTGGCAAAAAAGTATTTAGTCAGACACCAATTGTGCAAGTTCTCCCACTTAAAAAGATGAGAGAGGCCTGTAATTTTCATCATAGGTACACTTCAGCTATGACAGACAAAATGAGGAAAAAAAACCCAGAAAATCACATTGTAGGATTTTTAATGAATTTATTTGCAAATTATGGTGGAAAATAAGTATTTGGTCAATAACAGAAGTTTATCTCAATACTTTGTTATATACCCTTTGTTGGCAATGACAGAGGTTAAACGTTTTCTGTAAGTCTTCACAAGGTTTTCACGTGTAGAGCCTCCACTGTAGAGCCTCCAGCCCTGCTCAATATGCCTTAGCGAGCCCTTTTGTTACACCCCCCACATATGCGGTGACGCACCTATCTTAAATGATGCCTCAAAACCTCTCTCATCATCACTCAATGCCGAGGCTTACCTCAACTGTACTCACATCCTACCATACCCTTGTCTGTCCATTATGCCTTGAATCTATTCTTCCGCGTCCAGAAACCTGCTCCTTTTACTTTCTGTTCCGAACGCACTAGATGACCAGTTCCTTTATCCGTACTCTTCTCCTAGGCCCTGCAACACCCAGAATCACTCCCATTCCCAGGCACTCACGTTTGTTGACTTCTGTAACCGTAAAAGCATTGGTTTCATGCATGTTAACCTCCCTAAGTTTTTTATTCACTGCTTTAGCACACTCCGACAACCCGGATACCCTAGCCGTGTCTGAATCCTGGCTTAGGAAGGCCACCAAAAACCTGATATTTCCATCCCAAACTATAACATTTTCCGTCAAGATAGAACTGCCAAAGGGGGCGTAGTTGCAATCTACTGCAGAGATAGCCTGCAGAGTTCTGTCATACTATCCATTTCTGTGCCAAAACAATTTGAGCTTCTACTTTAAAAATCCACCTTTCCAGAAACAAGTCTCTCACCGTTGCCGCTGGTGATTATCTGATCCACCTATGCAGACGACACTATTCTGTAAACACCTTGCCCTTCTTTGGACACTGTGCCAACAAACCTCCAAACGAGCTTCAACGCCATACGACACTCCTTCCGTGGCTCTTCAACTGATTGCTGCCCACACCATCCCGCCCGACTAGCATCACTACTCTGGACGGTTCTCACCTAGAATATGTGGACGACTACAAATATTTAGGTGTCTGGTTAGACTGTAAACTCTCCTTCCATTCTCACATCTGCAATACAAAATTCATCTAGAATCGGCTTCCTATTTCGCAATAATGCCTCCTTCACTCATGCTGCCAAACACACTGACTAGACTGACTAAAACTGACTAGACTATAGATCCTTGATTTCGGTGATGTAATTTACAAAATAGCCCACAACAATCTACTCAGCATGCTGGATGTAGTCTATCACAGTGCCATTTGTTTTGTCACCAAAGCCCCATATACTACCCACCACTGCGACCTGTATGCTCTTGTTGGCTGGCCCTCGCTATATATTCTTCGCCAAACCAACTGGCTCCAGGTCATATATAAGTCTTTGCTAGGTAAAACCCCGCCTTATCTCAGCTCACTGGTCACCATAGCAACACCCACCCATAGCACGCGCTCCAGCAGTTATATTTCACTGGTCATCCCCAAAGCCAACACTTCCTTTGGCCGCCTTTCCTTCCAGTTCTCTGCTGCCAATGACTGGAATGAATTGCAGTGCAGTGCCACAGAAGCTGGAGACATATCTCCCTCTCTAACTTTAAGCATCAGTTGTCAAGCAGCATACCGATCACTGTACCTGTACATAGCCAATCTTTAAATAGCACATCCAACTACCTCATCCCCATATTATTACTTATCCTCTTGCTCTTTTGTACCCCAGTATCTCTACTTGCACATCACCATCTGCACATCTATCACTCCAGTATTAATGCTAAATTGTTATTATTTTCGCCTCTATGGCCTATGTATTGCCTACCTCCCTAGTCTTCTACATTTGCACACACTGTACATAGACTTTTCTATTGTTTTATTGACTGTACATTTTTTATGTGTAACTCTGTGTTGTTTTTGTCGCACTGCTTTGCTTTATCTTGGCCAGGTCCCAGTTGTAAATGAGAACTTGTTCTCAACTGGCCTACCTGGTTAAATAAAGATGAAATAAAAAAATCAAAAATTCACCACGATGTCTGTGTGGGTGGACCATTTCAGTTTGTCTGTGATTTGTACGCAGAGGAACTTAAAACTTTCTACCTACTCCATTACTGTCCCGTCGATCTGGATCGTGGAGTGCTCCCTCTGCTGTTTCCTGAAGTCCATGATCATCTCCTTTGTTTTGTTGATGTTGAGTGAGAGGTTATTTTCCTGACACCACATTCCCAGGGCCCTCACCTCCTCCCTGTAGATTTGTCGTTGTTGGTAATCAGGCCTTCCACTGTAGTATCATCTGCAAACTTGATGATTGAGATGGAAGCGTGCATGGCTACGCAGACATGGGTGAACAGGGAGTACAGGAGAGGGCTGAGAACGCACCCTTGTGGGGCCTCAGTGTTGCGGATCAGCGGGTGGAGATGTTGTTTTCTACCTTCACCACCTGGGCATGGCCCGTCAAAGTCCAGGGCCCAGTTGAACAGACCCAGGGTCTCGGGCTTAATGACGAGTTTGGAGTGCACTATGGTGTTAAATGCTGAGCTGTAGCAAATGAACAGCGTTTTACATACTGTAGGTATTCTTCTTGTCCAGGTGGGATAGGGTAGTGTACAGTGTGATGGCAATTGCATCGTCAGTGGACCTATTGGGGCGGTAAGCAAATTGGAGTGGGTCTAGGGTTTCAGGTAGGGTGGAGGTGATATGATCCTTGACTAGTCTCTGAAAGCACTTTATGATGACAGAAGTGAGCGCAAAGGGGCGATAGTCATTTAGTTCAGTTTGCGCGAATGCTACCATCAATCCACGGTTTCTGGTTAGGGAAGGTGTTAATGGTCACATAGGGAACGACATCTCCGATGCACTTGCTAATAAACTTGCTCACCTAGTCAGCGTAGTCAGAATTTGCTTGGAAGATAATGCGGTCGGCATTTTATTGTAAGGAATTCTAGGTCGGGTGAACAAAAAGAATTGAGTTCTTGTATGTTGTTGAGATTACACCATGAGTCATTAATCATAAAGGCATACACCCACGCCCTTCTTCTTACTAGAGAGATGTTTGTTTCTGTCGGCGAGATCCGTGAAGAAACCGGGTGGCTGTACGGACTCTGACAACATATCCAGAGTGATCCATGTTTCCGTGAAGGCAACTCGTGCTCTAATTTCGTCCACCTTGTTATCTAGAGCTTGTACATTGGCGAGAAATATGCACGGAAGTGGTGGATGGTGTGCTCGCCTTCTGAGTCTGACCAGTAGGCTGCTCCATCTGCCTCTGGGATAAGATTGCATGTCCAGGGTGACCGTGTTGTTTTGGGTCGGCCACTGGGATAAGATTGCATGTCTAGGGTGGAGGTCCGAACAAAAGATCTGCTTCGGGAAAGTTGTATTCCTGGTCGTAATGATGGTACGTTGACATCGCTTTTATATCCAAAAGTTCTTCCCAGTTGTATGTAATAACACTTTAGATTTTCTAGGCTAACAATGTCAGAAATAACACATAGAAAAGTATGCAGTTATTTGTTTTTTTAAGGACCTGAAGCAAGGCAACCATCTGTGTCGGCACCATCTAGCTGTTTATTATCAACCAGTACTACTGATATTGAAGACTGCATTGTTGGGAAAGAGCAAGAGCAAAGAAGGCATTTTTTCCCAACAAAAGGCACGTTATTACAGACAGACATAGTCCTCAGCACCAGCCCTCCACCAGACGATCCCGCAGGTGAAGCCGGATCTGGAGGTCCTGGGTTGTGGTTTGCAGTTGTAAGGCCGGTTGGATGTACTGTCTAATTCTCTAAAACTACATTTGAGGCAGTTTATGGTTGAGAAATGAACATTCACTTCTCTGGCAAAAGCTCTTTTGGACATTCCTGCAGTCAGCATGCAAATTGCGCACTCCCTCAACACTTGAAACATCTGTGGCATTGTGTTGTGTGAAAAAACTGCACATTTTAGAATGGCCTTTTATTGTACCAAGCACAAGGTGCACCTGTGTAATAATTTATCTGTTATTTTACCAGGTAAGTTGACTGAGAACACATTCTCATTTGCAGCAACGACCTGAGGAATAGTTACAGGGATGAAAGAACCAATTGTAAACTGGGGATTATTAGGTGACCATGATGGCCAGATTAGGAATTTAGCCAGGACACCGGGGTTAACACCCCTACTCTTACAATAAGTGCCATGGGATCTTTAATGACCGCAGAGAGTCAGTACACCCGTTTAACGTCCCATCCGAAAGACAGCACAGGGCAATGTCCCCAATCACTGTCCTCAGGCATTGGGATATTTTTTAGACCAGAGGAAAAAATGCCTCCTACTGGCCCTCCAACACAACTTCTAGCAGCATCTGGTCTCCCATCCAGGCACTGACCAGGACCAAGCCTGCTTAGCTTCAGAAGCAAGTCAGCAGTGGTATGTAGGGTGGTATGCTGCTGGCTTTAATAATAGTAATTATGCTGTTTAATCAGCTTCTTGATATACCATACCTGTCAGGTGGATGGATTATCTTGGCAAAGGAAAAATGCTCACTTACAGGAATGTAAACAAATATGTGCACAACATTTGAGAAAAATAAGCTTTTTTGTGCATATGGAACATTTCTGGGATATTTTATTTCAGCTCATGAAATATGGGGCCAACACTTCACATGTTGTGTTTATATTTTTGTTCAGTATATATTATCAAAAGCTAAGGCTTGGCTGAAAGCCTCCTGTATATATAGATATGCAACATAACAGAGCAGAAATATTGTACAATTTGAGGGTAAAATGACATCCCTCTTCTGCCCAATAAAATCCCTCAACAAAACCCAGTGACAGAACAATGGGAAATCTATACTCATTCAATTTTGCGACCCAGGTGCAGTAAAGTAGAAATTAGAATATTGTGTTATTGTGAGCTGCCCTTAGGATACTTCTGGTATGTGAGTGTGTTTCTGATATTATAATCTCTAGAACATTTCCCTTGCTTTTATCAATCTTTCTCAAAAGAAAATGTCACAATTTTTTCAATTTCAAATACTCTAAAGCAACTCAAGCTGTTCTCAGCACTGGAAATAAAACTCCACATTATGATTCTCAAAGCCTTTATGCAAAGAAGTATCATTTGCTTCCTTTTGTACTTCCACTCATTGCTACAAAATGATGTACAAATCAACCCTCTCTTTTTACTCATCCCTGCTGCTGCTGCAGTATAACGTTTATCCTCACCTCACTTCTGGCCTCCCACCGAACCCCTTCCTGTGTTTAATTGGTGGGTTGGAACGTCAGGCCTGCCATATCAAACCTCCTCCATGCTCCAGGAGTTGATAATAATAGCGTTGAGGGAAGGCAGGCACCCCTTTGTGACAATTCTCAGTGGAGGAGTTGCCCCATCCAAGGGTTAATTAGCCTGTCTTGTCATGGCTGCTTGGCTCTGGCTCCCAAGGGGCCACAGTGGAGAGAGGGGAGACAGGGCTACGCACTCCCACACTTCCCTCACCCCTTCCTCCAGTTCCCTGGTGTATACTCTACCAGGTCATGCATGGATGAGCTGCACTCTGTTATTGTGCAGAATGGAGCTATTTTGGGAGCCATATATTTTTTTAAATGCTCTGTGACTCTGACAGGGAGTTTGTTTGTACACTTTGCAATGGTTTAAGTGTGTTACTTGTGTTTATTTTGAGAGAAAACGCTTGTCATTTGCTGTGAAAGTGCTCAAAGTGGAGTTAAATGAATTGCACTGTTAAAGGGAGTGTCCATGGAGAAACGCCTCAATGCCTTAGTCACTGCATATTATGATCCTAAACATGCCCATTCATACTGTATCTTTAAAGGTCCAATGCAGCCATTCTTTAAAATCTCAATATCAAATCATTTCTGGGTAACTATTAGGTACCTTACTGGGATTGTTTTAAATTAAAATGGCCAAAAATAATAATTTCTCAAGCAAGAATTTTTCTAGGACTGTCTGGGAGTGGTCTGAGTGGGAAGGGTAAATCCAGAAACTAACTGTTGGCAGAGAGGTTTAGAGCTCTCTTTCTTATTGGTCTATTAACAAATTTACCTCCTGGTGATGAAATTTCAGGTGTTCTTTTCAAATAGGTTACACTAAAATGGCATCATTATTTTCACAATTTTACAGTATTATTCCAACCTCATCGTGGAAATATATATAAAACACAGGAAAATCACATTTTCCTGTGAAACTGGGCTTGCACTGGGCTTTTAATAGCTCATGCTAAAGCCATACAGTCCACTCCATACAGACCCCACAACCACATCCATGTCTTCTCTCCACAACCATGGGGACTGTGGTGAGTGACAGTAAGAGTTCATAAGTGCTTCCAGAGTCTTTCCCCACCATCTCTTCAACCGTAATGAGCCAAAGGAGACACTCCCTCCAGTTCTGGCCTTGAGATATAAAGGAACAAAAAAAGAGAGGGAGGGAGCATACATCTGCATCTGTTTCCCTGGCAACGACTTGCTCTGTCTGCCTGCCACCACGGAAACCAGGCTCTAGGGAAAGCAAG
Organism: Oncorhynchus gorbuscha; assembly: GCF_021184085.1. Classification (NCBI taxonomy): domain Eukaryota; kingdom Metazoa; phylum Chordata; class Actinopteri; order Salmoniformes; family Salmonidae; genus Oncorhynchus; species Oncorhynchus gorbuscha. The sequence goes on along the minus strand of NC_060190.1, from coordinate 64,066,411 downwards.
CAGTGAGCAGCATAGAAGCTTGCTCCCTGGAGAGCAGCACACACAGTTCACACACACAGCTCGCTGGCTATGACCCCAAGGTAAAAGCGTGTGTGTATCTGTGTGTGTGTGCAGCAGCACCCATAGTCTGAACTCTGGGATCTACAGACCAGGGTACCATGCTACTGTGCTGGTTTCAGAGTGATGTTTTGGTATGTGTATGTGTGTGTATTTGAAATTACACACAATCGTTTTTCCCTATTTTTGTTCAAGTTACTTGAAGGTATAACATCGCTAGAATGATTTGCGAAGTGCCGCCCCATCAGTCAACTCTCTTGGCTAGAATTACTTTGACATTTGAGTAACTTCACAACTATCTTCACACGTATTCTGTCTTTCCTTCCCAGGAATGTGATCAGAAAGTAAATCATTTGGATACAGTTATATGAGTGACATTCGACAATCCACTGTTTGTTCGGACCACGTATCATGCAGGAAGCAATCTTCCTCTAAAATTCTGTTTTCATTTTCCAAGTAAAGTATTTGATGAATTCTGACTGTAACACAGCACTCAAGGGAAGAGCTGTTATAGTCTGTAGACAACATTAGATAGTAGCTGATGTCAAGATGGCTTCCCTATCTGGTTGGGGATGATGTTGGGGAGAGACACATTCTGTTGGGTTGATACGTTTGAAGTTACATGACACTCTAATAAACGTAATTCCAGTAATAAAAATGTGTGCATGTCAACAAAACCATGCAGTCCATTGCAAAAATTTACCATGGTAGTACAATGAAAAAAATAGGGTTAGGGTTAGGGTTAGCCCTAACCCTAACCCCTAACCCTAACCCATAACCCTAACCCTAACCCTATTTTTTTGGTCACGACCATAGCAGGAAACCCTATTTTTTTGGTCACTACCATAGCATGAAAATACCATGGTACTGTTGCAATACCATGATATTTTCCTGCCTTGGTACTGACCAAAAAACATGATAGTACCATGGTAATTATTTCATTGTACTACCATGGCAGGGAAATACCATGGTATTTGCACCGGTACCAATGGTATTTTCCTGCCAAGGCAGTGACCAAAAACCAAAATCAAGCTAGCTTGACTGGCACTAACTTTAGCCGACGTTAGCTTCTATGCTAACAGACTTTTATAAATTAATTCAACTATCCAAACATCAATAAAAAAATATATTATATCATTACACTCCGCGTAACTGGGTGTTTCACACCCTATGCTTTACAATTGCTCACCGTGATGATAATGTTTAAAATATTACATTTATCTGGTGCTTCTCTCTTCAGTTGGCTCTCTCATTCAACTGACTCATTTACTAGGCAGGTTAGCGTGAGAGTGAGAGCACGTGATGCAACCACTAGAGCGAGCAGCTCCCTCTGTGGGCCGAAACAAGCGCAACACCCCTTGACTATAAATACAGTATATGATTACAAAATACCAAGGATTAGGCAGCCATATATTTTACATTCTCCCACATTTTAGGTTGGCAAAAAAGGGAACCCAAAGATGAGCAAAAAAACGGTACTATTAATACAGAAAGCATTACCCCTATTTCCCTTTTTCTTTGATGTTACAGACACATTTGGACCAACAGTACTAGCCTGCCTCTGACTTTATCAAAAACTTTCCTATACTGGTATATAAATTCATCAATATAATACCGACCAAACTCTTTTGACCTTGTTTTTATTTATTGCATGTATTATACTGCCATTGTGCTATGGTAACAGACCATTAATAAAGATGGTACCATATGATAATTATTGGTACCATTTATCATAATTGTGAGTTACCATGGTATAATGTAGGATGCCGTTTTTTTATTTTTATTTTATTTTTATTTCACCTTTATTTAACCAGGTAGGCTAGTTGAGAACAAGTTCTCATTTGCAACTGCGATCTGGCCAAGATAAAGCATAGCAGTGTGAACAGACAACACAGAGTTACACATGGAGAAAACAATTAACAAGTCAATAACACAGTAGAAAAAAGGGGAGTCTATATACAATGTGTGCAAAAGGCATGAGGAGGTAGGCGAATAATTACAATATTGCAGATTAACACTGGAGTGATAAATGATCAGATGATCATGTACAGGTAGAGATATTGGTGTGCAAAAGAGCAGAAAAGTAAATAAATAAAAACTGTGGGGATGAGGTAGGTGAAAATGGGTGGGCTATTTACCAATAGATTATGTACAGCTGCAGCGATCGGTTAGCTGCTCAGATAGCTGATGTTTGAAGTTGGTGAGGGAGATAAAAGTCTCCAACTTCAGCGATTTTTGCAATTTGTTCCAGTCACAGGCAGCAGAGTACTGGAACGAAAGGCGGCCGAATGAGGTGTTGGCTTTAGGGATGATCAGTGAGATACACCTGCTGGAGCGCGTGCTACGGATGGGTGTTGCCATCGTGACCAGTGAACTGAGATAAGGCGGAGCTTTACCTAGCATGGCCTTGTAGATGACCTGGAGCCATTGGGTCTGGCGACGAATATGTAGCGAGGGCCAGCCGACTAGAGCATACAAGTCGCAGTGGTGGGTAGTATAAGGTGCTTTAGTGACAAAACGGATGGCACTGTGATAAACTGCATCCAGTTTGCTGAGTAGAGTGTTGGAAGCAATTTTGTAGATGACATCGCCGAAGTCGAGGATCGGTAGGATAGTCAGTTTTAATAGGGTAAGCTTGGCAGCGTGAGTGAAGGAGGCTTTGTTGCGGAATAGAAAGCCGACTCTTGATTTGATTTTTGATTGGAGATGTTTGATATGGGTCTGGAAGGAGAGTTTGCAGTCTAGCCAGACACCTAGGTACTTATAGGTGTCCACATATAAGGTCGGAACCATCCAGTGTGGTGATGCTAGTCGGGCATGCGGGTGCAGGCAGCGATCGGTTGAAAAGCATGCATTTGGTTTTACTAGCGTTTAAGAGCAGTTGGAGGCCACGGAAGGAGTGTTGTATGGCATTGAAGCTCGTTTGGAGGTTAGATAGCACAGTGTCCAATGACGGGCCGAAAGTATATAGAATGGTGTCGTCTGCGTAGAGGTGGATCAGGGAATCGCCCGCAGCAAGAGCAACATCATTGATATATTCAGAGAAAAGAGTCGGCCTGAGAATTGAACCCTGTGGCACCCTCATAGAGACTGCCAGAGGACCGGACAGCATGCCCTCCGATTTGACACACTGAACTCTGTCTGCAAAGTAATTGGTGAACCAGGCAAGGCAATCATCCGAAAAACCGAGGCTACTGAGTCTGCCGATAAGAATATGGTGATTGACAGAGTCGAAAGCCTTGGCAAGGTCGATGAAGACGGCTGCACAGTACTGTCTTTTATCGATGGCGGTTATGATGTCGTTTAGTACCTTGAGTGTGGCTGAGGTGCCCCCGTGACCGGCTCGGAAACCAGATTGCATAGCGGAGAAGCGGTGGGATTCGAGATGGTCAGTGACCTCTTTGTTGACTTGGCTTTCGAAGACCTTAGATAGGCAGGGCAGAATGGATATAGGTCTGTAACAGTTTGGGTCCAGGGTGTCTCCCCCCTTTGAAGAGGGGGATGACTGCGGCAGCTTTCCAATCCTTGGGGATCTCAGACGATATGAAAGAGAGGTTGAACAGGCTGGTAATAGGAGTTGCGACAATGGCGGCGGATAGTTTCAGAAATAGAGGGTCCAGATTGTCAAGCCCAGCTGATTTATACGGGTCCAGGTTTTGCAGCTCTTTCAGAATATCTGCTGTCTGGATTTGGGTAAAGGAGAACCTGGAGAGGCTTGGGCGAGGAGCTGCGGGGGGGGGGGGGGCGGAGCTGTTGGCCGAGGTAGGAGTAGCCAGGCGGAAGGCATGGCCAGCCGTTGAGAAATGCTTGTTGAAGTTTGTTCGATAATCATGGACTTGTCGGTGGTGACCGTGTTTCCTAGCCTCAGTGCAGTGGGCAGCTGGGAGGAGGTGCTCTTGTTCTCCATGGACTTCACAGTGTCCCAGAACTTGGAGCTACAGGATGCAAACTTCTGCCTGAAGAATCTTGCCTTAGCTTTCCTGACTGACTGCGTGTATTGGTTCCTGACTTCCCTGAACAGTTGCATATCGCGGGGACTGTTCGATGCTATTGCAGTCCGCCACAGGATGTTTTTGTGCTGGTCGAGGGCAGTCAGGTCTGGAGTGAACCAAGGGCTGTATCTGTTCTTAGTTCTGCATTTTTTTAACGGAGCATGCTTATCTAAAATGGTGAGGAAGTTACTCTTAAAGAATGACCAGGCATCCTCAACTGACGGGATGAGGTCAATGTCCTTCCAGGATACCCGGGCCAGGTCGATTAGAAAGGCCTGCTCACAGAAGTGTTTTAGGGAGCGTTTGACAGTGATGAGGGGTGGTCGTTTGACTGCGTTAAAACCATGGTATTTCCAGGATCCACGTCTACCGTGTTATGAATGATGCAATACCATGGTATTATTTAGGTGCATGGCAGTAACATCATAATTGAAAGCTAAAACCATGGTACATTTCCATGATTCAGATTTATACCATGGTATAAATTATTCAGTACCATGGTAATATTTAGGTATAATGGCAGTACCATTGTAGCACCATCATGATTCAGACTATACCATGGTATAAATTATGCAGTACCATGGTAATATTTAGGTATAATGGCAGTACCATTGTAGTACCATAATGATTCAGACTATACCATGGTATAAGTGAAATGACCATAGTAGTACCATGGTATGAATGAAAGTACCATAGTAGTACCATGGTATATTTTTGTAAGGTGTGCAGTAATGCTTTAATTAGTGAGGCCAGGTCACATGGTCAGAAATGACCTGACCCTTGATTAAATAACACTTTATTTGTGGCACGTGTGTTTGTGTGTGTGTTTCTGCAGAAGCACTGCAGAGGACAGGCCTTGCTGGACATGGTGTGTGAGCACCTCAACCTGCTGGAGAAGGACTACTTTGGCCTGATGTACAGCGATGCAGAAAGCCAAAAGGTCAGTGCTTTGTCATGGAGATGCTGTGACCATTAATTTACCACTCCTGCTCCTTTTTCCTCCTTTCCTCCCCTGCTCTCTTTATGCCCCATTCTTACTTCTTCCTCTTATGAAATACTGTCTTCAGAAAAATCATAATAACAGATGACATAGCTGGAGGAGGAAACATGGCACCCTAAACTGGCGATGGTGAAAACATGGCACTCTAAACTCCTTAGAAAACATTTGCACACTTCATCATCATAGCCTACATTAGAAAGGCTGACTAGTGCTCCTCTGATGTCTGTTGACTCTCCAAACGACACCAGGAAGGGTAATTGTACTAGAATGTATGTAATTAGTTATTACGCCACTGGCTAAGATTTGGCACTGAGACAGAACTGAATGGTCATGACAGGGTTGTTTTGAGGATGTGTGTTTTGGGTTTACCTTACCTCTGTACACCTCAACCACAGGCAAGGTATGTAATGCAGGCCCAGCTCCACGAGGGGGAAAAGAGGGCCTAGCCCCCTCAATTGAAACTTATGCCTCCTCAGTTTTAGTTTTATGTCCCTATATAAACATAGCAAACAAGACCAAATGATTGAGTGACAAGGTTGTTGCAAAATCTGTTGAGGAGGAGAGGGTTGAGGAGGTAGGCTTGAATTGCTTTACATCTTATTATGACATGAATTATCTGAATTAAGTTCACAGAATTATACCTAGGAGTAACAGCTTCTATTAAGGAACTTTTCATGTCTTTTGAGGTAGCTTGCTAACAAGCTTGTGTGCACAGCTGCACCAGAATTAAAAACACGTCTTACCTTTTTGTAGTTGATAAATCCAACATAAAACGTGATAACTAAGCCTATAGTATCCTTAACTAGTGTTGAAAATGTTAATCCATTCACTATCTTCTGAATCATGCTTGTAACGTCAGTACAGTAGTCTATGCTTTGGAGGAGGGAGGGGCAGATGGCCTAAACACACACAAACCGACAAAGCTTTTCAGCTGGCAGGCTGAAAATACTTTTCTCAGTGACAGTCAAAGCTCTGCATAGGCGCTTTGTTTGGTTTCTTTGTGGGACTAGAAAAAAAGGCCTAGAACATAATATAATGTTACTAATCAGTTCCCATTTTTAAAAATAACGGTTCTGTTCCCGAAACAGTTTAGATCACTTTCATTTCTGTTTCTGTTCCTTGAAAAACATTGTTATTTTACGGCCTGCTGAGCTCCAGCTAGCTCCATGTGTAGATCCTCCCCACCCTTCCACAAGCACCATCAGGATAATGGCTTCACATCCCCCTCCAGCGACTGTTTCTGATGATTTTGAAACAGAGGAGCCAGCCCAGGTTAAATCAAATCAAATTGTCTTTGTCACATACGTGTGTTTAGCAGATGTTATTGCGGGTGTAGTGAAATGCTTGTGTTTGTAGCTCCAACAGTGCAGTAATATCTAACAAGTAATATCTAACAATTTCACAAATATACACACATCTAAAGTAAAGGTATGGAATTCAAATAAAATAAAATAAAATAAAATTTTATTTGTCACATACACATGGTTAGCAGATGTTAATGCGAGTGTAGCGAAATGCTTGTGCTTCTAGTTCCGACAATGCAGTAATAACCAACAAGTAATCTAACTAACAATTCCTAAACTACTGTCTTATACACAGTGTAATGGGATAAAGAATATGTATATAAATATTTGGGCGAGCAATGTCAGAGCGGCACACACTAAGATAGAATAGGTAGAATAGGATAGAATACAGTATAAATATGAGATGAGTAATGCAAAATATGTAAACATTATTAAAGTGACTAGTGTTCTATTATTAAAGTGGCCAGTCTATGTTTATAGGGCAGCAGCCTCTAATGTGCTAGTGATGGCTATTTAACAGTCTGATGGCCTTGAGATAGAAGCTGTTTTTCAGTCTCTCATCCCAGCTTTGATGCACCTGTAGGGACATTGGCTTCTGGATGAAAGCGGGGTGAACAGATAGTGGCTCAGGTGGTTGTTGTCCTTGATGATCTTTTTGGCCTTCCTGTGACATCGGTTGCTGTAGATGTCCTGGAGGGCAGGTACTTTGCCCCCAGTGATCCGTTGGGCAGACCGCACCACTCTCTGGAGAGCCCTGAGGTAACGGGCGGTGCAGGTGCCGTACCAGGCGGTGATACAGCCCAACAGGATACTCTCAATTGTGCATCTGTAAAAGTTGAGGGTTTTAGGTGCCAATCCAAGTTTCTTCAGCCTCCTGAGGTTGAAGAGGCGCTGTTGCACCTTCTTCACCACACTGTCTGTGTGGGTGGACCATTTCAGTTTGTCCGTGATGTGTACGCTGAGGAACTTGAAGCTTTCCACCTTCTCCACTGCGGTCTTCTCGATGTGGATAGGGGGGCATGGGTGAACAGGGAGTAAGTACAGGAGGGGGCTGAGCACGCATCCTTGTGGGGCCCCAGTGTTGAGGATCAGCGAAGTGGAGGTGTTGTTTCCAACCTTCACCACCTTGGGGGCGGCCCGTCAAGAAGTCCAGGACCCAGTTGCACAGGGTGGGGTTCAGACCCAGGGCCTTGAGCTTAATGATGAGCTTGGAGGGTACTATGGTGTTGAATGCTTATTTATAGTCAATGAACAGCATTCTTACATAGTTATTCCTCTTGTCCAGATGGGATAGGGCAGTGCGATTGCAACTGCATCGTCTGTGGATCTAACTGGCGGTAAGCAAATTGAAGTGGGTCTAGGGTGTCAGGTAGGGTAGAGGTGATATGATCCTTGACTAGTCTCTCAAAGTACTTTGTGATGATAGAAGTGAGAGCTACGGGGCAATGGTCATTTAGTTCAGTTACCTTTCTTTCTTGGGTACAGGAACAATGGTGAACATCTCAAAGCATGTGGGGACAGCAGACTGGGATAGAGAGAGATTGAATATGTCAGTGACTCTCAGCCAAACAATATGTGATTAAAATGTCCTTCCCAGCTAGCACATTCCATGGTTCATTTGAATTTGTTTGAATGTACGTTTTTGGGTTCCCATTTGTTTTTGGAATGAAGTCATAAGTTTCCTTTCCGGTAAATCTTAATGTTTTTTTAGATGTTCTGAAAACAGATGTGAACATTTTGTCTGTTCTGGGAACGTACAATTTTAGGTTGCAGGGACACTGCTAGCTCAGGTCAATTGTTTTGAACTCCAAGCACAGATAAGATACATGGAAATGTATTTGATTTGCTTAGGAATAAATCATACAATATATTGTGGCACAATAAATCACTGAGATGCACAAGGCCATCAGACTGTTAAACAGCCACCACTAACATTGAGTGGCTGCTGCCAACACACTGACTCAAACCCAGCTACTTTAATAATGGAAATTGATGTAAAAATATATCACTAGCCACTTTAAACAATGCTACTTAATATAATGTTTACATACCCTACATTACTCATCTCATATGTATATGTATATACTGTACTCTATATCATCTACTGCATCTTTATGTAATAAATGTATCACTAGCCACTTTAAACTATGCCACTTTGTTTACATACCCTACATTAATCATCTCATATGTATATACTGTACTCTATATCATCTACTGCATCTTTATGTAATAAATGTATCACTAGCCACTTTAAACTATGCCACTAGGTTTACATACCCTACATTATTAATCTCAAATGTATATACTGTACTCGATACCATCTACTACATCTAGCCTATGCCGTTCTGTACCATCACTCATTTATATATCTTTATGTACATGTTCTTTCTCCCTTTACACTTGTGTGTATAAGGTAGTAGGTTTGGAATTGTTAGGTTAGATTACTCATTGGTTATTACTGCATTGTCAGAACTAGAAGCACAAGCATTTTGAATTAACATCTGCTAACCATGTGTATGTGGCAAATAAAATAGGATTTGAGATTCAAGGATGGAGATAGCATGCCATGTTTTTTATATTCATACAAAGCTGTTCATTTTAGTCTATTTAAACAGACCCAATTTCAAAGGAAACAAGCACTCATTAAGATCAGGTGTGGCCAACAAAAGTAAACACAATAAGATAGAGGGTGTTTAGTTGATGCTGAAAAGGGAATGTACTGTATATGGTTTTACATAACATTCTTAGAATGTTCTTTGAATGTTACTATAGTTTTCTTGTGATATTTTATGGAAAGCTTTCTTAATGTTCTTGAAACAATTTGAGAACATGACTTTAAATGGAACCATGAGGGAACTTGTAGGAAACGTTACTCTGAAGTACACCAGTTGAATTATTTTATATATACAGTGCCTTGTATATACTCCGACCTTGCTGGGGATCCAGAGAAACAGTGTTGCACCAGTGCCTAAAACCATTACCAAAAATGTAATTCAAGGTGACTATGTTTGAACTTTTAGGAAACGTTGTGTTAAAGTAATGTTCTGTAAAATAATGTTATTTTGTCAATTTCCTTAGATGCACTATTCAGAAATCCTTCGCCGTTTCCTGGTTGCAAATATTCTATTAGTTTGCCTAATTCCAGGTTATGTGACAAAACAAAACAAAAAGATAATTATTTTACCATCTAAACTGTTAGGGTTAGTACCTGTTCCATAACCAAAAAGATTGTATTTTCAGTCTTTTGACGTCAAAACGAAACTTAAGAATGGGAAGCATAGAAATGGCGCACATAGAACAGATCTACCTTTTCTTAGACTTCCTGTCAATGGGAATGACAGCCCTATAACACTCTGTTATTCAGTTTTATACACAAGACAACACAAAACAATATATATACTCAACTAGAAAATTATACTCAAATAGAAAAAATACTACAAAAAAAATGCTTTAAAAAGATACCATACTTTAGAGAAGTTTAACACTGGGCAGAAGGCTACAAAAGTTAAACGGCAATCTGTAGTACAGGGACAGAGCAAACACCTCACCATTGTTCCTGTAAACAGTCAAGTGATAGGGGTGGAGAAATGCAAACACTCACAGACTGTCATGGAAAACCCACCGACCATCCACTGGACCAAAAATAACGTTTACAATGCTTTAAAAGAAGAAAAAATATTAAATAATTGTATGTAAGCGTGAACAAAATGTTTTTTTAAAAACAGAGCAAAACAAGCTCGCATTATAGTCTCTGACCGGGCAAGCTGAACAAGGCATCCACAGGTCACAATCAATAAGTACATCATCAACCTTAATGCCCCACCCCGCCCCCCCAAAAACCCAGAACGAAATGCTTATCCAAACCTTAAGTCACAGAGGAGTCAAATACAGACTTATTTTTGTTTTAATATGAATGCCATCACTGGATGGACTGTTTAAAGTAAAACCGGAATGGAACCCAAGCCTCATAAAACAGTTTGGGGTTCCCAAGTGTATTGAATATATTTTTTTCTAGTTTCAGAGAGCACAACACATCTCTCACCCAATTTTTATAAGATGGAGGAGCTGCCATCTTCCAGTTCTGTAGTATTAGCTGTCTCGCTAAAAGAGTTGTATAAGCAACAGTGTCCAACTGGATTCTTGACAGGGGGGTACCTATGGGCAGTACTCCAAAAAGGGCTGTAAGGGGAGACGGATCTATAACAGTGTCATATATGTCAGAGAAACATTTAAATATTAATTCCCAGAAACCTGACAGTTTATGACAGCCCCAAAACATATGCAACAGTGTGGCTGGTTCCGTTTTACATCTGACACTGAGATTGATCCAAACTCTTTAAGAACAGATAAGGCAGTTGGCAATGAGGTATCAGGGTTAGAGATAAACAAAAGGAGGTTGTCAGCATATAGCGAGACTTTCTGCTCTAAGCCCGTCCTGATTACACCTTGAATGGCATCATTAGAGCATAGTCCAATGGCGAGAGGCTCGATTGCCAAAGCAAACAACAGGGGGGAGAGTGGACAACCCTGTCTGGATCCGTGGTGCAAGGGAAAATTGTACAGACAAGTTGTTAGTCCGTACCAAAGCCATGGGGGAAAAAATAAAGAATCTTTATCCACGCAATGAATTTGGGGCCAAATCTATAAAGGGCAGCTGTTAGGTAGTCCCACTCAACACGGTGAAAAGCTTTTTCTGCATCAAGTGAGACCACCATCTCCGGGTCCCCCGATGCTGGGGAGTACAGTATATTCATAAGGCGTCTAATATTGAAAAACAAATGCCTATTTCTCACAAAGCCAGTCTGGTCAGAGTGTATTACTTGGTGCAGCGAACCTTCCATACAGATGGCTGACAGCTTGGCTAGGATTTTGTAAGTTTAAAAGTAAGATTGGGCGATAGGATCCACATTCCAGGGGGTCTTTGTTTTTCTTTAATAGTAGTGAAATTGAAGCCTGATAAAGACTAGGCGGTAGCTTTGAGGTATTAAGGCACTCTGCAAATAATCAAGAAGAGAATGGGCAAAGCAGACCAGAAAATGTCCTGTAAAATTTGGTTACCACTTTTCATTACGGACACTGCTGTTGCAATCTCCTCCAGTGTAAATTCTTCTTCTAGACAGTCATGGGTGTCTGTATAAATTGAAGGCATATTCAAGCCATTAAAGAATCAATCAATCAGCAAAGGGTCTTGAGGATATTTAGAGGTGTATAGCGCAGAGTAAAATTGTTTCAATTGATCATTGATCTCTTTATGTATAAATGTGATGGCAACAGACAGGGTCCTTATTTGTGGGATTAAACATGAGGCCTCAGATTTACGGATCTGATGTGCAAAGTGGTTACTGGCCTTGTCGCCTTGTTGTTACACTCTATATCGAGCTCGCAAGAGTAACTGTTCAGCTTGCCTGGTAGAAAGCTCATCAAATTCAGATTGGAGTAGTTGGCGCTCTTTATTGTAGATCAGAGGAAGGATCTGTAGCATACTTCTCATCCAATGTGACTATGGATTCGCTCAGGTCCCGAAGTCGCTGAGAGTAAACTTTATTTTGGTTGGCTGTATAAGAAATTATTTAACAGCGTAGGTATGCTTTGAGGGACTCCCCTATGGTAGATTAGAACATACAGTGGGGCAAAAAAATATTTAGTCAGCCACCAATTGTGCAAGTTCTCCCACTTAAAAAGATGAGAGAGGCCTGTAATTTTCATCATAGGTACACTTAAACTATGACAGACAAAATGAGGAAAAAAATCCAGAAAATCACATTGTATGATTTTTAATGAATTTATTTGCAAATTATGGTGGAAAATAAGTATTTGGTCACCTATAAACAAGCAAGTCCCTATGCATCCTAAAATGCTCAAGTGAGTCTCATGTAGAAATGCAACATTTGCATTCAAACCCTTAAATTGTGTCAGCACCCTCTTACGCTTCACGGGATTGTTAACCCCTTTGATGTTCCATTAAATGTTCTTTATCATATTATCTCGGCAACCCTGAGCACTCCCGTGATACAACCCTGTCATTAGAGCATAGAGTGGAAAAGCAATGAGTACCCAAAAACCCCAGAATAACTTGTCTCAGAGTAATAATGTACAGTGCAAGATATTTGGAAAAAGTACAGAAAAAAAACCCAAAAAAGACAGAATGACAACATTAGAACTCAACAATTCAACCGCATTCCTCCCCCAACCACCTCCACCCATCCCAGACAGTACCTCCACAAACGAGGTACAAGCCTAAATAGAACATGTTCTCATCGCACAGCATGTCTGTGAGAGTGCAGTGTTAAACATAAACCCACAATCCTGCTTATCCACAGTTCGCAAGCCACAGTTGCTGATCTATGAGCAAGTTCAAGACTTCTTGATGTGACATTGAATGTGAGCCATAGCCTCATCCAGTGACTCAAATGTGTAGTCTTTACCATTATGAGATTATGAGCCATAAACGGGCCAGGAATCGCAGTCCATACTTCACACCTGGATGGTCCCGTAGTAGTCATTTGGCCTGTCCGAAAGCTGCGCGCTGCCTGGAAACAGTGGGGGAGTAGTCCTGGTAGATGGAGAAGCTCTGTACTTGAAAACTCAGAGTGGTATTGCGGGCTCGTCAGAGAATCTCCATCTTCTCATGGAAAAAGTGCACTCGAAGAATTATGTCACGGGGCCTCTCACCGTCCCGGGGCTTTGGGAGCAGCGACCGGTGGGCACAATCAATCAGGGGCTTCTCATCTAAGGCAAGAACATCCTTCAGCAGCCCAGAAATGAAATCCATGGCGCGAGGCATTTCTGCCGACTCTTCGACCGATACCAGTCTCAGATTATTGTGGCGAGAGAATCCCTCTAAACCCATACAACTCTCCTGCACCTTTTTGAAATCCACAGCCAGGCGTTTCACGTCAGCCTCCAGGGAGGTGGATAAGTCGGAGACATTGGTAGCGGAGGTCTCCAGTGCTGCAATCGTTGTAGTGTGCAACTCTGTTGTTGTTTTGAGTGATGTGTTTGCTGGCACTGTCTCATTCCACAGGATGGTTAGATCTGCTTTTAAAGTAACAGAAACCTGTATTCAGGCCTCAATCGTTGCAACTACCTCCGTTTTCATTTCAACTATCTCAGAGCGTAGTAGTTTGATGGCCTCGAGAATGTTCATTTCAGCGCCGCCAGGCCAAGCCGCACCCCCGGGTAAAGTGTGAGTCCCCGGGCCCTCAGACTCGGGAGAGGGCGGTGATGAGAGTGGGTCTTGTGGGCCGGGCCGGGTTTTCTCAAAGTCATTGAAAGCAAAGTAGTCTTGGTATTTATGGAAAGGTATCACCAAACTAATATTTGAAAATAAATACAGTCCTGCTGCAAAATGTACATAAACTCTCACCAAGCTCTAAGAAACATGGTTTCAGCTTTAAATGTGCTGAGCATGTTCCAAAGCCAAGTAACTATCCTGAAACCATTCCCAGGGCATTATGGGAAGATTGTATGCAAAATAACCCTAGGATAACCAGGCTCTCACCAAGCTCTAAGAAACATAGTTCTCAGACACTCTTCTCTGCCTGTCTTTGAGAATATTATCTCCACACCATTTGGGAGAACATTAATTGTGTTTATGATTGCTTTGTGAACTATGACTGCAGTCTCCTTTAGCAGAACAGTGAGAACAGTTGTTATTGCTAATGGAGTGCTCTACAGAGAGGACACAAAAGACCCAGGGCCTTTTTCGTAATTGAGTGGTCTTTGGCCCAGGCCGACGTTAGATAGATTCTTGAGGATAATAAATTACTGCTACTTATTAATGTGTTTAGCACACTGATTTAACACTGGAGGACCAAAGCTTTTCTCTGCCCTAGTACCCCAATGGTTGAACCAGCTTCCCCCTGATGCTAGGACAGCGGAGTCCATGACAATTTTCTGAAAACGTCCGAAACCCTCAAATGTCTGAAACACTTAAAAGAGTATCTGAAATAAGACATGTCAGTCTAGTCATGTCATTCCCTTCCTTTTCCTACTAGCTCTGACTTTGCTGATATATTGAGGAAAATGTACAGTCGTGGCCAAAAGTTTTGAGAATTACACAAATATTAATTTTCACAAAGTCTGCTGCCTCAGTTTGTATGATGGCATTTTGCATATACTCCAGAATGTTATGAAGAGTGATCAGATGAACTGCAATTAATTGCAAAGTCCCTCTTTGCCATGCAAATCCCCCCAAAATATTTCCACTGCATTACAGCCCTGCCACAAAAGGACCAGCTGACATCATGTCAGTGATTCTCTCATTAACACAGGTATGAGTGTTGACGAGGACAAGGCTGGAGATCACTTTGTCATGCTGATTGAGTTTGAATAACAGACTGGAAGCTTCAAAAGGAGGGTGGTGCTTTGAATCATTGTTCTTACTCTGTCAACCATGGTTACCTGAAAGGAAACACGTGCCGTCATCATGGCTTTGCACAAAAAGGGCTTCACAGGCAAGGATATTGCTGCCAGTAAGATTGCACCTAAATCAACCATTTATCAGATCATCAAGAACTTCAAGGAAAGCAGTTCAATTGTTGTGAAGAAGGCTTCAGGGTGCCCAAGAAAGTCCAGCAAGCACCAGGACCATCTCCTAAAGTTGATTCAGCTACGGGATTGTATTGTTATTGTATTGTCGTATTGGGTTTTTTGTAGGCATTGGGATTGTGGTTGATTAGGGGTGTGTCTAGTATAGGCTTGGCTGCCTGAGGCGGTTCTCAATCAGAGTCAGGTGATTCTTGTTGTCTCTGATGGGGAACCGTATTTAGGTAGCCTGGGTTTCACTTTGTATTTCGTGGGTGATTGTTCCTGTCTCTGTGTAGTTTCACCAGATAGGCTGTAATTAGATTTCACGTTCCGTTTGTTGTTTTGTATTTGTATAAGTTATTTAATGTATCGCGATTGTTTCATTAAAGACATGAGTAACCACCACACTGCATTTCGGTCCGACGCACAGTGAGGCGAAGACTTTTGGAGGATGGCCTGGTGTCAAGAAGGGCAGCAAAGAAGCCACTTCTCTCCAGGAAAAACATCAGGGACAGACGGATATTCTGCAAAAGGTACAGGGATTGGACTGCTGAGGACTGGGGTAAAGTCATTTTTTCAGATATTTTTCTCAATTGTTTGGGGCATCCGGAAAAAAGCTTGTCTGGAGAAGACAAGGTGAGCGCTACCATCAGTCCTGTGTCATGCCAACAGTAAAGCATCTTGAGACCATTTATGCATGGGGTTGCTTCTCAGCCAAGGGAGTGGGCTCACTCACATTTTTGCCTAAGAACACAGCCATGAATAAGAATGGTACCAACACATCCTCAGAGAGCAACTTCTCCCAACCATCCACGAACAGTTTGGTGACAAACAATGCCTTTTCCAGCATGATGGAGCACCTTGCCATAAGGCAAAAGTGATAACTAAGTGGCTCGGGGAACAAAACATCAATATTTTGTTATAACAATAACATCAATATTTTGCCAGGAAACTCCCCAGACCTTAATCCCACTGAGAACTTGTGTTCAATCGTCAAGAGGTGTGTAGACAAACAAACCCTACAAATTCTGACAAACTCCAAGCATTGATTATGCAAGAATGGGCTGCCATCAGTCAGGATGTGGCCCAGAAGTTAATTGACAGCATGCCAGGGCGGATTGCTGAGGTCTTGAAAAAGAAGGGTCAATACTGCAAATATTGACTCTTTGCATCAACTTCATGTAATTGTCAATAAAAGCCTTTGACACTTATGAAATGCTTGTAATTATTATTCAGTATTCCATAGTAACATCTGACAAAAATATCTAAGGACACTGAGACAGCAGACTTTGTGAAAATTAATATTTGTTTCATTCTCAATACGTTTGGCCACGACTGTAATTACTACGACTAAGATATGTGGTTTACTCACCTAGCCATCTTAAGATGAATGCACTCTAATTCGCTCTGGAGAAGAGCATCTGCTAAATTAATCAAATGTAAATGGACCTCACCCAGGGTGTGTGTGTGTGTGTGTGTGTGTGAGAGAGAGAGAGAGAGAGAGAGAGAAAGAGAGTTTGTGGTTGGATCTCAGTTTATTAGTGTCTATTTTTCATGTTGTGTGTTCTGAAGTTGTCAGGAACACTTGTGGGTTTCCAAAGAAGATGTTGGAGACTGCTGTGCTGTTTCAACCTTTTCCACTCCTGATTTGACTCTGGCAGAAGTGAGAGTGACTGCCAAAAAAGCTTTCAGCCTTACTCAGCAGCTGGGATGTGCCACTCAGGTTCGGGATGCTGGGAAGCTCACTGTTTGTGGTTCGGCATATGGCTGCCTGCGTTATTAACCATGCGATAGGTGTATTTACTCTTCCTGTTCAACTACATTAACAGTACACATTGTCAAAGGGCAGGGAATGAGCTGAGAGATTTCACAAGGTAAATGAGGGTGTGCGTTGAAGGAGGACGTTTTATTAGCACAAGGCAGCAGGAGGAGTGTCAGAAACAGCGCCTCTCATGCTGAATGATGTCATTGTACAGATCTGGTGTGATACAAGCTGATAGGATATTAACTGGCCGGTGGTCATTTACTGTCACAATGGGCAAACAGATGCTGGGCCTGCCACTCTCATCTCCTCATGCTGAAAGACTCATTGGGGGAGGGTTCCTCCTGCATCCCTCTCCTCCTCTTTCTATTGAACCATATGCAAATGCTTTCACTAGAATCACCATCTGCAATTAGAATTGCAGGGTGAATGAGTATGTGGCAACAGGGTGTGCATTAGCCACTTCTCTCACAGACCCCTGGGAATTCTTTCTGTATCTCCTATATGTCTTTCAGAATTGGTTGGACCCCTCCAAGGAGATCAAGAAGCAGATGCGCAGTGAGTATCCTCGGCCCACACGCAGCACACACATCATGGTTCGATTCCTGAATGCTGATTGGCTGAAAGCTGTGGTATATCAGACCGTATACAGTCGGAATGACAAAATGATGCTATTTACAGGTCTAATTACGTTGGTAACCAATTTATAACAGCTATAAGGCACATCGCGTTTGTGGTATATGGCCATTATACCATGGCTAAGGGCTGCATCCAGGCACCTGTTGCGTCGTACCTAAGAACAACCCTTAGCCTTGGAATAATGACCATATACTACACCTCTCCTGGCCTTATTGCTTAATTATATACTGTTTGTATATGGAATCTGCTAAATACTTATGCAGTAGAATCAGAAGCTTTAGTCCCATTATGCAAGATGATATAATGAGTTTGTTTAACACAAGTGTATTACTATGCTGCTGCTGGAGAATATTCACACAAATAGATCTTTATTGTGACACATGTTATGGTGATTTTATGACTATGTCATACATGTGACCCCACTCTCTGAGGGTGTCTCAGGGGGAGTTGGGATACGCACATTTCCAATTCCCACATGTGTTTTAATACACACTTGTACATGTGTGAAATAGGACAAATATAAGCACCCTCCTAATTATTACTATTATTATGGTTGTTATTATTACTACTGTTATTATTGCATGTGTGTTACTCACACCTTTGTGATACATGTCCAGTCCACATGGGGAGTAAACTCATCACATCTCCTGTGTCGTTCCTCAGCTGCTCCCTGGCACTTTGCCTTCTCTGTCAAGTTCTACCCTCCAGACCCCTCCCAGTTGACAGAGGACATCACCAGGTACTGTTGTACAGCAGAGCAGTGTGAAGAGGCCCCCATAGCATTCTCACATACTGTTTTTATACACACACACACACATACTGTACCTACATATAAACTGGCAGCACCTAAAGTCTCTCATGATTATCAGTTCTCACATTGAACTATCTCTGTCAAACAACAAACATTTCTACAGAAATACTTTTTACGATTGTAATCATTTACAGGGCATATTTCACTGCAAAGGATTCAAAAACATACTCTATTTACAGGTTTAGCTACATTTGGAGTTCCACTGGCTGTTATGGATTAACTCCTCAACATTCTCATTGGAGCTTGCCTTTGGTGACAACTTATTTGAACTAGTCCCTCTCCCCTTGTCCCCCCCCCCCCCTCTCTCTCTTTTATGACAGGTACTACCTGTGTCTTCAGCTGAGAGATGACATGTTGTCAGGCCGTCTGCCCTGCTCCTTCGTGACCCACGCCCTGCTGGGTTCCTACGCCGTGCAGGCCGAGCTGGGAGACTATGACACCGATGACCACGGTCCCGACTACGTCAGCGACTTCCGCTTCGCACCCAATCAGACGCGAGAGCTGGAGGAGAGGGTCATGGAGCTCCATCGTAATTACAGGTAGGAGTTATGGTCAGGGTCAAGAGTATCTTCTGACCACCAGAAAAATGATAGGGCCATGACTATGGTCACATGATCAGAATAAATGCTCTTGCCCCAGTTAGATTTATTTCAGTTGCATGTTTGAGGTAAATCCATTTTGGTTACATCCAGTGGTGTAGTGGTGCCTGGAGAAATGGGATTACTCAGATCAAATGGCCCGTCTGGCAAAGGAAAGGGCCCTGTTTCAAAATTATATGTTTTCCTATAGTTTTTTTCAGGTTTAATAAAAAAAATAAAAAAATAACAAATATGATGTCATTCGTCCACAACAATGCTCTTAAACAATATCAGGAAAACATTTTTGATGTTTGGGAATTTTTGAGGGGGAGGGTGTATTTGCCCTTTAATTCAGTTATGCACCTATCAAGAGACAGTTTGGCTAGCGGTGTTTCTATAGGCCAACTGTACAACAATGTTGCCCTACAGAGTACATGCGATGGCAGAGTTTGAAAAACAAGTGCCCTCCCATTGATACAAATCATCACGATATCATTCTGCCAGGAGACGTTCTTTGCAGTTAGCTTTTAATTGGGAAGGTTTTTTGGGAAAGCCTTTAGAAATATTCATTCAAACAGAGCATGTTGACTGAATTGCACATCGCAAAGATTTAACTAAGTATAACAGGTAGAAAATAGCTGTTTTTGTAGGGTTTTTCTCAGATAACAACCAGAGCTGCGTCTCTACTGTCCAACACATTTAACCTCACCACAGTACTTAGTATTAGTGGCATCTTTCCTAATAGCATAGTGTGAAACGTTAAAAAAATAACTCACTCAGATTATGTGGTTAATAGCATGGAGCATCCACCTGCAATACATCCCAATACCTAAGACAGGTTAGGCCCCCTACCCCAAGGCAGTACTAAAGAAAATACAATTCTGCTTTAAAATAATGAAAATATATTGTCTGTTTTAGGCAACAACACAACAGGCACAATTTCAAAGTTCACAGAATAGCCTACTGTAATCTACCTCACCTGCATGTGTAGCCTAGCTTGAAGACAACCATTGAAAACATAGCAATACAACCCAGCAGTCTTATGGAATTTATCTCAGATATCACAATAACAAACAAATAAACAAACAAAAAATAAAGAATGACACCTGTTACTATGTTCATGGAGTCTGTATGAGGGCTGGCAGGGACTAAAACAATAGAAGTAGTCTGCAACGTTGTCACAGTAATATTCTTCTCCTTTGAATGGCTAATTAGGCATGAATGTTCACATTAACAAATCAAATCAAATCAAAGTTTATTTGTCACGTGCGCTGAATACAACAGGTGAAATGCTTACTTACAGGCTCTAACCAATAGTGCAAAAAAAGGTATTAGGTGAACAATAGGTAGGTAAAGAAATAAAACAACAGGCTATATACAGTAGTGAGGCTATAAAAGTAGCGAGGCTACATACAGACACCGGTTAGTCAGGCTGATTGAGGTAGTATGTACATGTAGATATGGTTAAAGTGACTATGCATATATGATGAACAAAGAGTTGAAGTAGCATAAAAAAGGTGTTGGCGGGTGGGACACAATGCAGATAGCCGGGTTAGCCACTGTGCGGGAGCACTGGTTGGTCGGCCCAGTTGAGGTAGTATGTACATTAATGTATAGTTAAAGTGACGATGCATATATGATAAACAGAGAGTAGCAGCAGCGTAAAAAGAGGGGTTGGGGGGGGAACACAATACAATAGTCCAGGTAGCCATTTGATTACCTGTTCAGGAGGCTTATGGCTTGGGGGTAAAAATGTTGAGAAGCCTTTTTGTCCTAGACTTGGCACTCCGGTACCGATTGCCATGCAGTAGTAGAGAGAACAGTCTATGGCTGGGGTGGCTGGGGTCTTTAACAATTGTAAGGGCCTTCCTTTGACACCGCCTGGTGTAGAGGTCCTGGATGGCAGGCAGCTTAGCCCCAGTGATGTACTGGGCCGTACGCACTACCCTCTATAGTGCCTTGCGGTCAGACGCCGAGTAGTTGCCGTACCAGGCAGTGATGGAACCAGTCAGGATGCTCTTGATGTTGTAGCTGTAGAACCTTTTGAGGATCTCAGGACCCATGCCAAATCTTTTTAGTTACCTGAGGGGGAATAGGCTTTGTCGTGCCCTCTTCATGACTGTCTTGGTGTGTTTGGACCAACAGTGTCCCTTCTTATACTTGCACTACTATGTAACTTTAGTGTCCTCTTCTTTCAAAAAACATAAACAGAAAGTTCAATCACTTTCACAGAAATCTTTTATAATAAAATGACTTCAACTCACAGCTGTTATTAACAATTCCTTGATGTTCATCACTCCGATGGGTAACTAGCTACAGTAACATCACTCTGGCTGGTAGCTAGCTCCATCGATTGAAAAATAATAATAATAATATATATATATATATTTAACATTTAACCATGTAGGCCAGCTGAGAACAAGTTCTCATTTACAACTGCTACCTGGCCGAGATAAAGCCAAGCAGTGCGTCAAAAACAACAACACAAAGTTACACATTGGATAAACAGTCAATAACACAATGTACAAGTCTATGGCAATACATTTGCCATAGAGGTGAAATAATTACAATTGAGCATTAACACTGGAGTGGTAGATGTGCAGATGATGATGTGCAAGTAGAGATACTGGGGAGCAAAAAAAAACAAAAAACAATATGGGATGAGGCAGTTGGGTGTGTGCTATTTACAGATGTACAGGCAGTGATCGGTGCCATTTACAGGCTTTTACAGACTTACAGTCATGTGTGCATACAATATGGGTGATCCCGGGAATCGAACCCACTACCCTGGCGTTCCAAGCGCCATGCTCTACCAACTGAGCTATTTAACTAGGCAAGTCAGTTAAGAACAAATTCTTATTTTCAATGATGGCCTCGGAACAGTGGGTTAACTGCCTGTTCAGGGGCAGAATGACAGATTTGTACCTTGCAGCTCAGGAGTTTGAACTTGCAACCTTCTGGTTGCTGGTCCAACACTCAAACCACTAGGCTGCCCTGCCACCCCATATATATATTGATTGCAATTGTTCCCGAATGAGTGAGCGTTCATGTGCAAAGAATTAGCATTTCAATTATTATAATTATCAACTGTTTGTTGTCTTATCTCAGTCGACCCCCACTTCCCTTTTGTACACCAAACAGCCGCGATGCCAGTTTATCCCACTAGGGAAACTCCGTTATCATTTCCTTGTGACTATCTACTGTTTGTTTATGCATTTCTGTGAATTACTTAGTAAATAAATGATTTTAAGACAATTGATGTATGGATGACTCATAGTGAAGACTGGGTTCATGCAGATAACCAACAATTTACAATGTTTGGATTGAGACTAACGTGAGGTAAAGAATTCATTAATCAGGAGACTATTGATCAGATATGAAAATATCTGAAAAGTTATATTAGGAAAATTATAACTTTGTAATCTGAATATTTTCTTTGGTGCCCCGACTTTCTAGTTAATTACAGTTACATGATTAATCAGTTTAATAGCGTAATACTAATTACAGAGAATCTTTGATAAAAACTAAAAGTATTTTAATGATAGTAAAGACACGACAGAGGCTTTATTGCAAAATAGGAAGCTGATTCTAGATGTAATTTTGTATTGGAGATGCTTAATGTGAGTCTGAAAGGAGAATTTAGTCTAACCAGACACCTAGGTATTTGTAGTTGTCCACATGTTCTAAGTCAGAACCACCCAGAGTTGTGATGCTAGTCGGGCCGGCGGGTGCGGGGCAGCAATCGGTTGAAGAGCATGCACTTAGTTTTACTTGCATTTAAAAGCAGTTGGAGGCTACGGAAGGAGAGTTGTATGGCAGTGAAGCTTGTTTGGAGTTTTGTTAACACAGTGTCCAAAGAGGGGTCAGATGTATACAGAATGGTGTCATCTGCGTAGAGGTGGATCAGATAATCACCAGCAGCAAGAGCGACATCATTGATATATACAGAGAAAAGAGTCAGCTCGAGAATGGAACCCTGTGGAACCCTCTACAGTGAAATAAAACAATAATAACTAACGTTAACAGCAGTAGACAAGGCATATTGACATTAGGGAAAGGCATGTGTAGCCAACATTAATCCCGAAGTTGAAATGACGTGGTGTTATGGAACAATCCTTTTCCAGAACTCCAGCACGTCCTATTTCTGCAACGATACTCCAACTTAAGTTACTTTCTGAATTCAGCTTCTGTCTGTCTACTTGTTATGATTCTCTCACTTTCTCCTCCTTTTGCAACACACTTGCCTGTGCACTCCCTCGCTCCACCTCTACCCAGGACCATTTTAGAGCCAGCCGTGACGTCTCCTGGCTCATAGTAGTCTTGTAAAGTCCAGAACAGCAAAGCCATATTCCTAGACTCGGACCAAACCTTTTCAATACCTGCTTTTCATACCCATTGTTGCCTTTGTTAGCATTTACTGGTAGATATCATACATTGAAATGTCTTTCCTTCCCTTCATTACCAACTACCGATGTCGTTCTTCTGTGAGCTGCTCCATGTGCCTACCAGTTGAGAGCTGCGCACTGCGCCTGACAGATGGTGTTCCGCTGAAACTACTAGGCTATGTGTGACTCGCATGAATATATTTCATGTGCTTTGCATTTGTGTAGGTTACTTTGTGCATGATTTCTCTATTGTTCTACAGTACATCATTGATACAGCGTATACCTCCACTATACTACTTTGATGCGCATCAGTGGGGATTAAGAAGTGAGTATACGCAATGACCACTGAGTGGGTATAGAGCATATACCTGCATAATAGTCCCCACTACGTCACTGGTTTAATCTCCATCTCTCATTCATATGGAAACATTGGAGCCTGTTGAAACAGCTCTACTCAGACAGTGTCCAACAACACATCATACATATGTTGACAAATGCCACCACATTGCCCTGGCATCTGTCATGGCTGTCTACATGGAGGCCTTGCCAACACTATCAACACTTCCCCAGTCTCAGGGTCTCCTCCCTCCCTGTCCAGGCATGGCAACAGCTCTTGGCTCTTGGCCAAAGGTGTAGGAAGAGACATGGGAATGGATATATCAGGCCTACCACTCTAAAATATTAAATGTGTTCTCCTGTGTGAGTAGATGTATTTTTGTTTCAGGGGTATGACGCCAGCTGACGCAGAAATCAACTTCCTAGAAAATGCTAAGAAGCTATCCATGTATGGGGTGGATCTCCATCATGCCAAGGTATTCTGTTACATCAGCCTGATCACTAGATATTGACTTTGATTTCGGACTTTTGAAAAGGCCCTGAGAACGTTGATATAGGCCTGGGTGCAAATGTACTGGGCGCAAATTCATGATGCTCAGAGCTAGAGTGAGCTGCTTAGAACACTGCTCCACCGCAGTTCACAATGTTCTAGCAAGCCGTGAGATTACTTGATGATATTTTAAGTTGTTTCTGTTTTAACCCTGTAACCACGTGGATTTAAGGCTGTAACCACATGTAATTAAGGCTGTATCCACATGGAATTAAGGCTGTAACCACATGGAATTAAGGCTGTATCCACATGGAATTAAGGCTGAAACCACATGGAATTAATGTGTAAAACATAGATGTTAATCCAGTTTCAAACTATGCGATTTTATTGGTCACACAGGACATTTTGTGCATCTATGTTCCTACGTGACTGTGCAGGATGATTTATTTGACCCTATACACCAACATATTACTTTATTTCCTCTCCTTCCCTCTCTTCTTCCTCTCTTTTCATCATCCTCTACTCTGCCATGCTGGTGCTTGGCTGCTCCAGGATTCAGAAGGGATTGACATCATGCTGGGCGTATGTGCCAACGGCCTCCTGATATACCGCGACCGCCTGAGGATCAACCGCTTCGCCTGGCCAAAGATTCTCAAGATATCCTACAAGAGGAGTAACTTCTATATCAAGATCCGGCCCGGAGAGGTAAGCTGAACCAAATGAGAGAATGGCTGCACTGTAGTTGAGGTTTTACCACCTTACAAAATTATGCGTTGAGAAATGTATGCACTCCATTTCTGTTATAACTGGAAATACGACCAGCTAAAGACAGTGTGGAAGCTGATATGTGACCAGAGAACTAACCACGTGGAATTAAATCAACTTCCTGGAAAATGTTATTTGGACCATTGCTTTGGAACAAGCTGGACTTATCTACATGACAGCTAGCTAGCATTTCCGCCTTCAAAAGAGCAGTACACATAGTTGTAATGTGTGCTTGGATTTGTATGTATGATACCGCGTGTGATGTGTATGCTGTGATTTTAGATGTGCTTGTGAATGTATGCCAATGGGTATGCTGTATATGTTTTATTGATTTTATGGAAGCCAGGACTCCCTGGAAAACAGTGGCAAGTATTACTGAGTGGACTATCCTGGCTAAATAAATGCAAATTAAAAATCGTATTCCCTCCACAATTTTGCTGCTCCACAGGCTTAGAATCTATAGCCTGCCTCTCTCTCCAAGTCCTTGTTCAGTTCTTGCAGCACTGCAGCCTCAACCTCTGCAGCCTACTGAGCTGAGCCCCAGCCCAGTGTGACAGGCTGTCTGGCCAGGCCTTCTGAAGTGACAGAGCCCCATAGTGAGCCAGTGGAAGAGAGGGATAAAGGGAGCTTTTAACACAGCCAGTGCAGCTGCAGCAGCACCCAGAATATAGGGATGAAAAGTATAATATAGAGCCATGAAATGCCACCCTCATGTTTGTCCCTGCTGTCTGAAAACTGCAGTTTCTTAGTCCTTTGCTCAGCTCAGTGCAGGAATCTGTCTGGTGGTCACAGGGCTGTAATTTCAGGGAGAGCAGATTACTGTAATCTTAGAAAAAAGTGTACCAAAGGGGTTATTCAACTGTCCCAATAAGATAACCATTTTTGGTTCCAAGTAGAACCATGTTGGGTTACATGAACCCTCTTTAGAAAGGTTTCTACATGGAACCAAAAAGGGTTATTCAAAGGGTTCTCCTATGGGGACAGCCAACGAACCCTTAAAGGTTCTAGATAGCACCTTTTTTTCTAAGAGTGTCGTGTGCATTCTTGGGAGTGTTAACCGTCCGGGGATTTACAGTAGTGAATAGTTTCACACGGCGTCTTTTTGCTTAGAGCTCATTGCATCTCCTGAGTGACAAGCGGGCCGATTCAGCAAATGTAGTTGAACAGCATATAACTTAAAATTGTGACAGTTTGGAATATGAAATAAAGTGATGATGCATGTCAAGGTTATTTTTAAGAACGTATCATGTCATTCAAAACTGCTGTCACTCCCTCATACTCTAATCTATGTAACCACAGTAAACAACTGCCCATCCCTCCCTCCTTCCCTCTGTTTCTGTCTCCCTCTCTGAAACCAGTACGAGCAGTTTGAGAGCACTATTGGCTTCAAGCTTCCAAACCACCGGGCGGCTAAGAGACTGTGGAAGGTCTGCATCGAGCACCACACCTTCTTCAGGTATCTTTTCTACATTTACATTTACATTTAAGTCATTTAGCAGACGCTCTTATCCAGAGCGACTTACAAATTGGTGCATTCACCTTATGACATCCAGTGGGACAGTCACTTAACAATAGTGCATCTAAAACTTAGGGGGGGTGGGGTGAGAGGGATTACTTATCCTATCCTAGGTATTCCTTAAAGAGGTGGGGTTTCAGGTGTCTCCGGAAGGTGGTGATTGACTCCGCTGTCCTGGCGTCGTGAGGGAGTTTGTTCCACCATTGGGGGGCCAGGGCAGCGAACAGTTTTGACTGGGCTGAGCGGGAGCTGTACTTCCTCAGTGGTAGGGAGGCGAGCAGGCCAGAGGTGGATGAACGCAGTGCCCTTGTTTGGGTGTAGGGCCTGATCAGAGCCTGGAGGTACTGAGGTGCCGTTCCCCTCACAGCTCCGTAGGCAAGCACCATGGTCTTGTAGCGGATGCGAGCCTCAACTGGAAGCCAGTGGAGAGAACGGAGGAGCGGGGTTAGGACTCTATTATGTTACACCTAGCAAGCCATTTCTCCTCAAGTCCTCTTCATCTTAGGCAGCCAAATATAGCTACCATCTCACCACTCACATCCCTCCTGTCCACATCCCTCAGTAGCTTCTTCCCAGCAGCCTACAGCACCTGCTGTATCCTGCTACAGGGGAAGCTCAGGAGTGATTAGAGCACAGCTCTGATCAGGGCTCCATCTCCCTATAGGCACCATCCACAGCAGCATTTTATTCCACAGAAGCCAGCAATACACTGAGGCTCAGGGTGTTTCCCTCTCTGTTTCCTCCTAATTTTACTTTGTATCTCTGGTGCTTCTCTACTCCTGTTACCTCAGGCTTTGAGGAATTCACTGTAAGGGGAATAGGGAACCACATACAGTAGTATAGAGCAATGTTTTCAACACTGCAACAGTGCAAAGATCAGAGTCCAATGTTCTCAGCATTTTACAAAGTTATTTATTACATCCAGTAACTAATCTCATACTAACATCTAGTCTTTCTCTCAATCGTATTGCTGTAAAGCAAGGATGGGGAATTTCTCTTTCCCCAGTATTTTAAGTTAACCCTTGTTGTTTTTATACTGTTGCAACCAAAATGCCAGGTAATCTTCAGGTTAAAGTTCCCAGAATTAGGGCTGATGAATTCCTCTCTATCTGTGGACTATACACCTCCAGGTTAGTGTCTCCAGAGCCTCCTCCTAAGGGCTTCTTGGTGATGGGCTCTAAGTTTCGATACAGTGGCCGAACCCAGGCCCAGACACGGCAGGCCAGCGCTCTCATAGACCGGCCCGCGCCACACTTTGAACGCTCCACCAGCAAGAGGTACCTGCTGTCCCGCAGTCTGGACGGAGGTAGGTACCATAGTGGTGTTCCTCAGGGGCTACTCACACAACGAACAATTGTTAAAAGTGAAAATATTGAATGATACATTAGTGGCTATGGGATATTTTTTCATACCTAAAGACAGTGTCTTAAGATGTACTGTAGATGTGGCCATATACTTACTGTATGTATATCTAATGCTGGACTGTTCTCTCGTAATAAAACAGTCCCACTGTGCCTTGGTGTAACTAGCAGAATTCTCCCGGCCAGTGTCGGCCATGTGTGAAAACCAGGATGGTCTGTCCCAGCACAGTGGCAGTGAACACCCCCACCTCCACAGCCCCTCTGGGGACGAACAGGAGACAGAACTGGAACCACCCAGTTTGGAGCAGGACCAAGAGGAGGATCAGGATGAGGAACAGGATCTAGAGGAATACCACGACCAAGAGGAGGATCAGGATGAGGAACAGGATCTAGAGGAATACCACGACCAAGAGGAGGATGAGGATGGTGTCCCCACCCCCAGCAAGAAGAAGGAGATCAAGGTACTGTTAGGGTTATCACGTTACTGTTAGGGTTAGGGTTATCAAGTTACTGTTACTGTTAAGGTAAGGGTTAGGGCAGCATTTCCCAAACTCGGTCCTCGGGACATAAGGGGAGCAAGTTTTGGTTTTTGCCCCGAACACTACACAGCTGATCTAAATGATTGAAGCTTGATGATTAGTTGATTATTTTAAATCAGCTGTGTGTAGTACTAGGGCAAAAAACAAACAAATAATGCACCCTTTGGGGTCCTGAGGACTGAGTTTGGGAAACCCTGGGTTAGGGCAAGGTACTGTTAGGCAGATGGGAGGAAGCCTTTAGAGGGTAGCTATATGACTTAAGATACTATGGTGGTCATATTTGGTTCAGAGGGTAAATGGCCCAACCTAGCCTGGTTTATTGATCTGTATGTGCTTTATCCAACTCCAAAAACATTCCCTAGGCTACATGACAGAGGAGTTGGATAAAACACAAACAGATTTGTGGACCCAGGCTCAGCCTACTTGTTTCTCAGAATCAAAAACATTAACATTTGATGGGAAGCGCCACTCTAGGATGGAAATAGGCTATAAGTAAGGATACAACGCAGTATAAGTAGGATGATATCTATGGAAGCTTAGAGAGACATCTTGTGTGGATATGATGTTTGTGTCAGGGTGGAGGTGTCCGTCAGTGCAGATTGTCAGATGGCAGTGACTGCAGGGGTGCTGCTGGTGCTAGTGTGTACCGCTGGAACTTTGGGTACCACTGTGACATTCTCTGCTGAGGTTTAAAGCTAAAGATTTAAAGCAAAATGAACTCTGCTCCCTCTATGCCCTCAGAGGCTAACCAGTATAGCTCACTATCATCACTAACTGCTGTATCGAACCTTCACTTATCTCTCATGCCAAGCCAACCTAACTTCTCCTGCTGCTGTTCTTTCTTGCTCTCTCTCCCTGTCATTCACTAATATGCCCTCTCTCTCTTTAACCCTCGCTGGCAAAAGGAGGATGCTGGGTCCCCACTTGACAATATACAGGAGGTATTTGGTGTCTGGTGGCCTGTCTGTCTCTCTATCAGTCTGTCTGTCTGTCAGTCTGTGAGATGGCCCTATGCTTACCAGTCTTTTTGTGTTCAGTAATCCCACATATTAGTGATAAACTAGCAGTATGCCCAATTGACATACAGTGAGTAATCTTCTGCACCATCATATCTTTGTTTGCACCCAAAGTATTACATTGAAGCTGCAAAGCATTAATTTGATGCTGTTCATTGGAGAGCCAATATTTTAAGGGCTGTCAAATTAACACGTTAATAACGGGTTAAGGCATGACATGCTTATCGGCGGTAAATATTTTTGATGCAATTAATCGTGTCTCCATTTCACCGCACGGAACATTTTAAGCGCAGAACACAACACGGAACACAGCTACAGTCTTAGCTTGCACCTTTACATGGCTGAAGACCGTGGGCCTCCAGGCAAAATGATGCCAAATATCACCAGAGCTATGTTTTTCTTTCTGCCTGAAATTGGTGCGCGTGACGTAGCCCATTTTAAATGACTTGCGAGACAATTTATATTTTATTGATATATTTTATTTATTGTTTAACTATCTAGTCATGTTAACTAGCTAGCTAGGAACCTGATAATTTGACCCACTGACTAGGCTATTCACAAAATGTAGATGGCACAGGAAGAACTGAAAAGGAATATGCCACTAAAAGAGATGCTTCAAAGTTAGGCTGCATTTGCAAGAGTGGGTATGTATGACTGTGTGTGTGTATGTGTGAAAGAGGATGTGTGTGAGAATGGGAGTATGTGAAAGAGAGATGTGAGGGAGAGTGTGTAGGCCTATATCAAATCAAATTTTATTAGTCAAATGCGCCGAATACAACAGGTGTAAACCTTACAGTGAAATACTTACTTACGAGCCCCCAACTGAAAATATACGAATAAGAATAAGAGATAAAAGTAACACGTAATTGAAGAGGAGCAGTAAAAAATAACAATATACGTATACAGGGGGGGGTGCCAGTACAGAGTCAATGTGTGGGAGCACCGGTTAGTTGAGGTAGTATGTACATGTAGGTAGTTAATTAAAGTTAATTAAAGTGACTATGCATAGATGACAACAGAGAGTGGCAGTGGTGTGGAGAGAGGAGGGGAAGGGCAATGTGAATAGTCTGGGTAGCCATTTGACTAGATTTTCAGGAGTCTTATGGCTTCGGGGTAAAAGCTGTTGAGAAGCCTCTTGGACCTAGACTTGGCACTCTGGTACCTCTTGCCGTGTGGTAGCAGAGAGAACAGTCTATGACTAGGGTGGCTGGAGTCGTTGACAATTGTTAGGGCCTTCCGCTGACACTGCCTGGTATAGAGGTCCTGGTTGGCAGGAAGCTTGGCCCCAGTGATGTACTGGGCCGTTCGCACCACCCTCTGTAGGGCCTTGCGGTCGGAGACCGAGCAGTTGCCACCGAGCAGATATAGAACCTTTTGAGGAACTGAGGACCCATGCCAAATATTTTCAGTATCCTGATGGGGAATAGGTTTTGTCGTGCCTGCTTCACGACTGTCATGGTGTGTTTGGACCATGTTAGTTTGTTGGTGGTGTGGACACCAAGGAATTTGAAGTAAACAACCTGCTTCACTGCGGCCCTGTCGATGAGAATGGGGGCGTGCTCGGTCCTCTTTTTCCTGTAGTCCACAATCATCTCCTTTGTCTTGGTCACGTTGAGGGAAAGGTTGTTGTCCTGGCACCACATGGCCAGGTCTCTGACCTTCTCCCTGTAGGCTGTCTCGTTGTTGTCGGTGATTAGGCCTACCACTGTTGTGTCATCAAATTTAATGATGGTGTTGGAGTCGTGCCTGACCGTGCAGTCATGAGCTAACAGGGAGTACAGGAGGGGGCTGAGCACGCACCCCTGAGGGGCCCCTGTGTGGCAGATGTGTTGTTACATACCCTTACCACCTGGGGGCGGCCCGTCAGGAAGTCCAGGATCCAGTTCCAGAGGGAGGTGTTTAGTCCCAGGGTTCTTAGCTTATTGATGAGCTTTGAGGGCACTATGGTGTTGAACGCTGAGCTGTAGTCAATGAATAGCAATATGGATTTCTTATAAGCTTCCAGGTAAGAGTCCCGCTTCTTGAAAGCAGCAGCTCCAGCCTTTAGTTCAGTGTGGATGCTGCCTGTAATCCATGGTTTCTGGTTTCTGGGTATGTACGTATGGTCACTGTGGGGAGAACGTCGTCGATGCACTTATTGATAAAGCCAATGACAGATGTGGTATACTCCTCAATGCATTGGAGGAAACCCGGAACATATTCCAGTCTCTGCTAGCAAAACAGTCCTGTAGCTTAGCATCTGCTTCATCTGACCATTTTTTATCGATCTAGTCACTGGTGCATCCTGCTTTAATTTTTGCTCGTAAGCGGGAATCAGGAGGATAGAATTATGGTCAGATTTGCCAAATGGAGGGCGAGGGAGAGCTTTGTATACATCTCTGTGTGTGGAGTATTGGTGGTCCAGAGTTATTTTCCCTATGGTTGCACATTTAACATGTTGATACAAATTAGGGAAAACTGATTTAAGTTTCCCTGCATTCAAGTCCCCGGCTACTAAGAGCGCTGTCTCTGGGTGAGCGTTTTCTTGTTTGCTTATGGCAGAATACAGCTCATTCAATGATATCTTAGTGCCAGACTCTGACTGTGGTGGTGTGTAAACAATTACAAAGAATATAGATGAAAACTCTCTCGGTAGGTAATGTGGTCTGCAGCTTATCATGAGAAACTCTACCTCAGGCGAGCAATAGTTCGAGACTTCCTTAGATATCGTGCACCAGCTGTTGTTTACAAAAATACATTGTCTTACCAGATGCCGCTGTTCTATCCTGCTGGTACATCTGATCACCAGCCAGCTTTATGTTGATATTGTTGTCATTCAGCCACGACTCCATGAAACATAAGATGTTACAGTTTTTAATGTCCCGTTGTTAGTTTAATCTTCCCAAAAACGAGTTGTTTTTATTGTCCAAAGATTGCATGTTTGAGAGCAGAATTGAGGGAAGTGGGGGTTTATTCGATCGCCTCCTACTCCTCAGAAGGCAGTCCGCCCTCCGGCCTCTCTTTCTCCGCCTCCTCTTCACGCAGATCACTGGGGTCGGTGCCTGTTCCCGAGGGAGCCATATATCCTCTGCCTCGGGCTCGTCAGAGTCGTGAAAGAAGAAAAAGGATTCTGCTAGTCCGTGGTGAGTAATCGCAGTCCTGATGGCTTTTCGGTCATAAGAGACGGTAGACGCAACAATATGTATAAAAATACCTTTAAAAATCAAATCAGCTGATATCTCAAAGTGCTGTACAGAAAGCCAGCCTAAAGCCCCAAACAGCAAGCAATGCAAGTGTAGAAGCACGGTGGCTAGGAAAAACTCCCTAGAATTGCCAAAACCTAGGAAGAAACCTAGAGAGGAACCAGGCTATGAGGGGTGGCCAGTCCTCTTCTGGCTGTGCCGGGTGGAGATTATAACAGAACATGGCCAAGATGTTCAAATGTTCATAAATGACCAGCATGGTCAAATAATAATAATCACAGTAGTTGTCGAGCATGCAGCAAGTCAGCACCTCAGGAGTAAATGCCAGTTGGCGTTTCATAGCCGATCATTAAGAGTATCTCTACCACTCCTGCTGTCTCTAGAGAGTTGAAATCAGCATGTCAGGGACAGGTAGCACATCCGGTGAACAGGTCAGGATTCCATAGCCGCAGGCAGAACAGTTGAAACTGGAGCAGCAGCACGGCCAGGTGGACTGGGGACAGCAAGGAGTCATCATTGCAAACTGACCCTAGCCCCCCGACACATAAACTACTGCAGCATAAATACTGGAGGCTGAGACAGGAGGGGTCAGGAGACACTGTGGCCCCATCCGATGATACCCCAGGACAGGGCCAAACAGGAAGGATATAACCCCACCCACTTTGCCAAAGCAGAGCCCCCACACCACTAGAGGGATATCTTCAACCACCAACTTACCATCCTGAGACAAGGCGGAGTATAGCCCACAAAGATCTCCGCCACGGCACAACCCATGAGGGGGCGCCAACCCAGACAGGAAGATCACATCAGTGACTCAACCCACTCAAGTGACGCACCCCTCCTAGGGAGGGCATGAAAGAGCACCAGTAAGCCAGTGACTCAGCCCCTGTAATAGGGTTAGAGGCAGAGAATCCCAGTGGAAAGAGGGGAATCAGCCAGGCAGAGACAGCAAGGGCAGTTCATTGCTCCAGAGCCTTTCCGTTCACCTTCACACTCCTGGGCCAGAAAAAAAAGTTACAAACAACGCAGATAAACAAACAAAAACACACAATCGGTTGGGGGCACGTAAAACATTCTTCTCCGGTGCCATTTTACACGTGCATATATACAGTGGTTACAGTGTTTTCATAACATTGTGGGACAAGTGTAAAAGCTCTTTGTTCTTTGCATTCATAGAGCCAGTTCTTTTTTCTCCTATAGTCACACTCATTTAGAATGCCTGAAGCTTTAACAAATCAAATGTTAATTGTCACTTGCGCCGAATAGAACAGGTGCGGACTTTACCGTGACATGCTTACTTACGAGCCCTTTCCCAGCAATGCAGAATTAAAAAGTAAGAACAATTTGCAAAACACAATAAAATAACAATAGCATATACAATGAGTACTAGGGTTTCAGTGGCGGGAACCCGGTTACCGAGAATTAACGCCTGAAATCAACCTGGTTACCGAGAATTAACACCCCAAATCAACCTGGCTACCGAGAATTAACACCCCAAATCAACCTGGTTACTGAGAATTAACACCCCAAATCAACCTGGCTACCGAGAATTAACACCCCAAATCAACCTGGTTACCGAGAATTAACGCCCCAAATCAACCTGGTTACCGAGAATTAATGCCCCAAATCAACCTGGTTACCGAGAATTAACACACCAAATCACTCCTTTTTCTCGGGATAAAAAACTGTGAGAAACCGGTGAATTATAATAAATCATGTATATGAAGAGCATGGCGTGAAATGGAACTGTTAAATTATATGTGATGTCTATATCTGGCTTCTTTAAGGCTTGCGTGATGAATCATCAATTCTCAGCGTGGGGACCGACAGGCCATCTCAGTATGGGTCACAGTTCACAATGCATGTCGACCTGTCATCTCTTCATGGTAACTTATTTTCTTGTGACAGGTAGGCCTAAATTTAGCAACATAGCCTATACTACAGTAATATAAAGACTGAATGCGCGTCTAAATTACCCATCTTAATCTGTATTTCGGAGGTCATCTGATTATTTTATTGAAAATATATATATTTTTTATTGCAGCAGTGGAGTTTTAAAACAGCCTATCACTCGATATCTTGCTTTAAATCGTTTCTTTAACTCTCGCAGTTCAGTCGTTCTCACTCTCCATCAACTCCATTCAAATTGCATCCAAAATAGATAATAATTTTCTGGATTGATATATAGCCCTATATACAGATTTCCTAGATTACCTCTTTCAGGTAATACATTCAAGGCAGTATTAGCTTTATATTTAGCTAACTAATGATTTGTTATGCATAATAAGCTTCCTATTTATAGCCTCTGTCTCTTGCTCAAATACGCACACCCCTGTGCTCCAATGGCTTCTCTCCTTAAAAAAACGCTCCTTAGCACTTGGACTAGAATAGCTTGCTGAACATATATATTTTTTTGCATTTATTATACCAATAGACTATTTGAAGTGTGTTAAATACGGCAGCCAATAGAACTCATGGGTAGTTTGAAGTGCGAACACGCAATGGCGGTAGGCTGTAGCAGTTACTCAGCTAGCAATGAGGAATCGGACCAGAAGCGGCCCAAAGGGCCCGAGCTAATTGAATTGGCCAGGAGTTGGGTGTCTTACTTGGTGCAGAATGAAAATGAATGACCCCCCAGAATCGGACCAATTAAATCGGGCGGTTTCTGGTACATCGGAATATTTCTGTCTACCGGAATTCAGCCTACTTACCAGAAACTCCCTAGAAGCGGCCCGATGCAATTTTAAATAATTGTAGACAAGATTACTGATTTAGTCATTTTAATATTACTATTATACATTTTAAACATACAAATTATACCCATCCACAAAATGTTTTTATCTATTTATTCATTTTATTTTTAGAATTTTACCCCCTTTTCTCCCCAATTTTCGTAGTATCCAATTATTAGTAGTTACTATCTTGTCTCATCGCTACAACTCCCGTCGGGCTCTGGAGAGACGAAGGTCGAAAGTCATGCGTCCTCCGAAACACAACCCAACCAAGCCGCACTGCTTTTTAACACAGCGCACATCCAACCCGGAAGCCAGCCGCACCAATGTGTCGGAGGAAACACTGTGCACCTGGCGACCTTGGTTAGCGTGCACTGCGCCCGGCCCGCCACAGGAGTCGCTGGTGCGCGATGGGAAAAGGATATCCCTACCGGCCAAACCCTCCCTAACCCGGACGTCGCTAGGCCTCTGGTGTCTCTGGTGGCACAGTCTCTGGTGGCACAGCTAGTGCTGCGAAGCTGCACTGCTTCTTGACACAATGCATGCTTAACCAGCCCCACCAATGTTTTGGAAGAAACACTGTACACCTGGTGACAGTGTCAGCATGCATGCACCTGGCCCGCCACAGGAGTCGCTACAGTGCGATTGGACAAGGACATCCCAGCCAGCCAAACCCTCCCTAACCCAGACAACGCTGGGCCAATTGTACGTCGCCTCATGGGTCCCCCAGTTGCGGCCAGCATGGCTATTGAACCAGCATCTGTAGCAACGCAGTTTGAACAGTATGCAGTGTCTTAGACCGCTGCGCCACTCGGGAGGCCCTATCCACAAATGTTTTAATGCTTATTAATTGCCTTGCGGCTCATATCAAAATGCTAAAATACTACTAATACTAATACTTAATTCTTTATTTTTTGATCACAGAAACAATGAGAAAATATGGAAAAATAAATAATAAAATGTTAATTACAGTGGGACAAAAAAAGATTTAGTCAGCCCAGCCCCCAATTGTGCAAGTTCTCCCACTTAAAAAGATGAGAGAGGCCTGTAGTTTTCATCAGGTACACTTCAACTATGACAGACAAAATGAGGATTTGTAGGATTTTTTATGAATTTATTTGCAAATTATGGTGGAAAATAAGTATTTGGTCACCTACAAACAAGCAAGATTTCTGGCTCTCACAGACCTGTAACTTCTTCTTTAAGAGGCTCCTCTGTCCTCCACTTGTTACCTGTATTAATGGCACCTGTTTGAACTTGTTATCAGTATAAAAGACACCTGTCCACAACCTCAAACAGTCACACTCCAAACTCCACTATGGCCAAGACCAAGAGCTGTCAAAGGACACCAGAAACAAAATTGTAGACCTGCACCAGGCTGGGAAGACTGAATCTGCAATAGGTAAGCAGCTTGGTTTGAAGAAATCAACAGTGGGAGCAATTATTAGGAAATGGAAGACATACAAGACCACTGATTATCTCCCTTGATCTGGGGCTCCACGCAAGTTCACAAGAACGGTGAGCAAAAATCCCAGAACCACACGGGGGGACCTAGTGAATGACCTGCAGAGAGCTGGGACCAAATTAACAAAGCCTACCATCAGTAACACACTACGCCGCCAGGGACACAAATCCTGCAGTGCCAGACGTGTCCTCTGCTTAAGCCAGTACATGTCCAAGCCCGTCTGAAGTTTGCTAGAGAGCATTTGGATGATCCATAAGAAGATTGGGAGAATGTCATATGGTCAGATGAAACCAAAATAGGTAAAAACTCAACTCGTCATGTTTGGAGGACAAAGAATGCTGAGTTGCATCCAAAGAACACCATACCTACTGTGAAGCATAGAGGTGGAAACATCATGCTTTGGGGCTGTTTTTCTGCAAAGGCACCAGGACGACTGATGCGTGTAAAGGAAAGAATGAATGGGGCCATGTATCGTGAGATTTTAATTGAAAACCTCCTTCCATCAGCAAGGGCATTGAAGATGAAACGTGGCTGGGTCTTTCAGCATGACAATGATCCCAAACACACCGCCCGGGCAAGGAAGGAGTGGCTTCGTAAGAAGCATTTCAAGGTCCTGGAGTGGCCTAGCCAGTCTCCAGATCTCAACCCCATAGAAAATCTTTGGAGGGAGTTGAAAGTCCGTGTTGCCCAGCAACAGCCTCAAAACATCACTGCTCTAGAAGAGATCTGCATTGGAGGAATGGGCCAAAATACCAGCAACAGTGTGTGAAAATTTTGTGAAGATTTACAGAAAACGTTTGACCTCTGTCATTGCCAACAAAGGGTATATAACAAAGTATTGTGATAAACTGTTGTTATAAATTCATAAAAAATCCTACAATGTGATTTTCTGGATTTTTTTTCTAATTTTGTCTGTCATAGTTGAAGTGTACCTATGATGAAAATTACAGGCCTCTCTCATATTTTTAAGTGGGAGAACTTGCACAATTGGTGGCTGACTAAATACTTTTTTGCCCACTGTATATAAAGCAGCCCGCGTACTCATCTGCCAGAGAATAGCCCCAATCGGCCCAAGCCCCAAGTACTACATTTGGGCCAGATACCTCATAATGGAATCGTCCCGAGCTCAATCCCCACACCCTAGCCATAAGTAATACTGCCGAAGGCGGCCCACTCCCACTCAGCCGAGTGCCCCGACTCTCAGCCGGAGTCTGCCAAGATCCACTGTGCTAGCTGGGTATTTATTCAAACCCATAACCATTCAGTCTTCGTGAAGAGAAGTGAAAGCCTTCTGCATCTCTTTTTTAGTCCTATATTATTCAAGGATTTCATTAGAATGATGAAGATAAGGACAACAAAACATATTTCATTTAACTGTGGAAGGAATGAACCAACAATAGAGAAAGAAGAGGTAGGCAAATAACATTAGGAGAAATATTATGAAAGGTATAAATGTCTCGGCCAACTAATTATAAAAATAGGCCCTATTATATTTCAAAATTAAAATCTAATTTGCTAGCCTATACTTCTAACTTTGTAGGCTGCATGTGCTGCACCAGAATCACATGTTCTCTCCCTGCTTCCTCATGGTTTGAATGATGTGCTTAATTCTAGTCCATATAATACAGTATAATACAGTACAGTAATACAGTTCCTCTCAAAAAGATTAGCCTACTGGAGCTTGAACCCTAACCGGTAACGAGTCAATGTGCTGGGGTCCGAGGTAATTGAAGGAATTTAGGTAATATTTACATGTAGGTAGGGTTAAAATGGACTAGGTAATCAGGATAAATAATTAACAGAGTAGCAGCAGCTTATGTGAACAGTGTGTGCGTGCGTGCGTGTATGCGTGCGTGTGTGCGTGCATGTGTGTGTGTGGCATCAATATGCATGTGTGTCTGAGTGTATGTAGTCGTATGTCGTCTGTGTGTGTACAGTGAATTCGGAAAGTATTCAGACCCCTTTATTTTTTCCCACAGTTTGTTACATTACAGCATTATTCTAAAATGGATTAAATCACTTTTTTCCTCATTAATTTACACACAATAACCCATAATGACAAAGCAGAAACATGTTTTTAGATATGTTTGCAAATGTAATAAAAAATTTAAACTGAGTCCTTTATGTGCCTTTTGGCAAACTCCTAGCGGGCTGTCATGTGCCTTTCACTGAGGATTGTCTTCTGTCTGGCCACTCTACCATAAAAGCCTGATTGGTGGAGTGCTGCAGAGATGATTGTCCTTCTTCGAGGTTCTCCTATCTCCGCAGAGGAAATCTAGAGCTAAGTCAGAGTGACAATCAGGTTCTTGGTCACCTCCCCGACCAAGGCCGTTCTCCTTGGTCGGGGAGTGGCTAGAGTTGAGTCAGTATGTTGGCAGCAGTCACTCTATGTTAGTGATGGCTGTTTAACAGTCTGATGGCCTTGAGACAGAAGCTGTTTTTCAGTCTCTCTGTCCCTACTTTGATGCACCTGTACTGACCTCGCCTTCTGGATGATAGTGGTGTGAACAGGCAGTGGCTCGGGTGGTTGTTGTCCGTGATGATCTTTTTGGCCTTCCTGTGACATCGGGTGGTGTAGGTGTCCTGGAGGGCAGATAGTTTGACCCTGGTGATGGGTTGTGCAGACCTCACTACCCTCTGGAGAGCCTTATGGTTATGGGCAGAGCAGTTGCCATACCAGGCTGTGATACAGCCAGACAGGATGCTCTCGATTGTGCATCTGTAAAAGTTTGTAGGTGTTTTTGGTGACAAGCCGACCTTCTTCAGCCTCTGGAGGTTGAAGAGGCACTGCTGCGCCTTCTTCACCACACTGTCTGTGTGGGTGGACCATTTCAGTTTGTCCGTGATGTGTATGCCGAGGAACTTAAAACTTTACACCCTCTCCACTACTGTCCCGTCGATGTGGATAGGGGGATGCTCCCTCTGCTGTTTCCTGAAGTCCACGATCATCTCCTTTGTTTTGTTGACATTGAGTGTGAGGTTATTTTCCTGACCAGGGCGGGGTCGAGACCCAGGGTCTCGAGCTTAATGACGAGTTTGGAGGGTACTATGGTGTTAAATGCTGAGCTGTAGTCGATGAACAGCATTCTTACATAGGTATTCCTCTTGTCCAGATGGGTTAGTGTGCAGTGTGATTGCCATTGCGTCGTCTGTGGACCTATTGTGGCGGTAAGCAAATTGGAATGGGTCTAGGGTGTCAGGTAGGGTGGAGGTGATATAGTCCTTGACTAGTCTCTCAAAGCACTTCATGATGATGGAAGTGAGTGCTACGGGGCGGTAGTCATTTAGCTCAGTTACCTTAGCTTTCTTGGGAACAGTGGTGGCCCTCTTGAAGCATGTGGGAACAGCAGACTGAAATAAGGATTGATTGAATATGTTCGTAAACACACCAGCCAACTGGTCTGCGCATGCTCTGAGGACACGGCTGGGGATCCCGTCTGGGCCTGCAGCCCTGCGAGGGTTAACATGTTTAAATGTTTTAAGTGAGCAAAGAAGCTTTCTGGGAGCAAGACATCGTGGTCTGCGATGGGGCGGGTTTTTCTTTTGTAGTCTGTGATTGACTGTAGACCCTGCCACATACCTCTCGTGTCTGAACTGTTTAATTGCGACTCTACTTTGTCTCTATACTGACGCTTTGCTTGTTTGATTGCCTTGCGGAAGGAATAGCTACACTGTTTGTATTCGGTCATGTTTCCGGTCACCTTGCCCTGATTAAAAGCAGTGGTTTGGCTTTCAGTTCTGCGCGAATGCTGCCATCAATCCACGGTTTCTGGTTGGGGGATGTTTTAATAGACGCTGTGGGTACAACATCACCGATGCACTTGCTAATAAAGTTGCTCACCAAATCACCGTATTCATCAATGTTGTTGTTTGACGCAATGCGGAATATATCCCAGCCCACGTGGTCGAAGCAATCTTGAAGCGTGGAATCCGATAGGTCGGACCAGCGTTGAACAGACCTGAGCGCGGGTGCTTCCTGTTTTAGTTTCTGTCTATAGGCTGGGAGCAACAAAATGGAGTCGTGGTCAGCTTTTCTGAAAGGAGGGCGGGGGAGTGCCTTATATGCGTAGTGGAAGTTATTGTAACAATGATCTAGGGTTTTGCCAGCCCGGGTTGCGAAATCGATTTGCTGATAGAATTTAGGGAGCCTT
The DNA here is from genome assembly GCF_021184085.1 of Oncorhynchus gorbuscha. NCBI lineage: Eukaryota > Metazoa > Chordata > Actinopteri > Salmoniformes > Salmonidae > Oncorhynchus > Oncorhynchus gorbuscha. The sequence goes on along the minus strand of NC_060190.1, from coordinate 64,025,801 downwards.
GTTTTCAAATTATTTAAATCCCCAACTACAATAAATGCATCCTCAGGATATGTGGTTTCCAGTTTACATAGAGTCAAATTAAGTTCTTTCAGGGCTGCCAATGTGTCGGCTTGGGGGGAATATACACGACTGTGCTTATAATCGAGAAGAATTATCTTTGTAGATAATGCGGTCGGCATTTGATTGTGAGGAATTCTAAGTCAGGTGAACAGAAGGACTTGAGTTCCTGTATGTTGTTATGATGACACCACGTCTAGTTAATCATAAGGCATACACCTCCGTCCTTCTTCTTACCAGAGAGATGCTTGTTTCTGTCGGCGCAATGCATGAAGTAACCAGGTGGCTGTACCGACTCCGATAGTGTGGTTTGAGTGAGCCATGTTTCCGTGAAATAAAGAACGTTACAGTCTCTGATGTCTCTCTGGAAGGAAACTCTTGCTCGGATTTCGTCTACCTTGTTGTCAAGAGACTGGATATTGGCGAGTAGTATGCTTGGGAGCGGTGCGCGATGTGCCCGTCTACCGAGCCTGACCAGAAGACCGCTCCGTATGCCCCTTCTGCGTCGCCGTTGTTTTGGGTCGCCGGCTGGGACCCGATCATTGTCCTGGGTGGTGGGCCAAACAGAGGATCTGCTTCGGGAAAGTTGTATTCCTGGTCGTAATGTTGGTGAGTTGACGTTGCTCTTATATCCAATAGTTCCTTCCGACTGTATGTAATAAAACCTAAGATTTCTTGGGGTAACAATGTAAGAAATAACACATTGAAAAACGAAATACTGCATAGTTTCCTAGGCCATCTCTTTGTCGGCGCCGGAAGACTGGACAGATGGCTGACAGCGTGTATGGCGTCGTGTGGATAAGCAGTTTGCTAATGTCAACATTGTGAACCGCGTGTCCCATGGTGGCAGTGGGGTTATGGTATAAGTGGGGTTACGGCATAAGCTACTGACAAAAAACACAATTGCATTTTATTGATGGCAATTTGAATGCACAGAGATACAGTGATGAAATCCAGAGGCCCATTGTCGTGCCATTCACCCTCCGCCATCACCTCATGTTTCAGCATGATAATTACATAATTCCTGGAACCTGAATATGTTCTTCCATGGCCTGCATACTCACCAGACATGTCACCCATTGAGCATGTTTGGGATGCTCTGGATCGACGTGTACCACAGTGTGTTCCAGTTCCCTCCAATATCCAGCAACTTCACACAGACATTGAAGAGGATTGGGACAACATTCCAAAGGCCACAATCAACAGCTAGATCAACTCTATGCAAAGGAGATTTTTTTGCGCTGCAATGAGGAAAATGATGGTCACATCAGATACTGACTGGCTTTCTGATCTATTCCCTCACCTTATTTTTTTAAGGTATCTGTGACCACAGATGCATATCTGTATTCCCAGTCATGTGAAATCATAGATTAGAACCCAATGAATTTATTAAAATTGATGAACGGTAGCTCAGTAGAATCTTTGAAATTGTTTCATGTTGTGTTTATATTTTTGTTCAGTGGAAAATAATGTAACAGGTGAAATGAAGAATCTGCTTTATTTTCTAACGTATTGCACAAGTTGCCTGCACGTATTTACATAAAAAGTAGCTACAAATACAACAATTTGTTGAAAAACTTAAAATAAATATTTTCAACGGTATTGACGGTTTTGAAAAACAATCCTGTGGCTATTTCCAAATACCCAGGTATGTGGTACATACAGTATACCGCCCGGGCTTACAAAACAATACACACAAATAAAAAAAATAAAGAAATCAAGATATATCAGAACTAGCAATTTCAAAGTCCGGAATATACACTGAGTATTGTGTTGCACCCCCCCATCCCTCCCCACACACACTATTGTGTCAAGTTGACTAGATATCCTTTGAGTGGTGGCCCATTCTTGAGCAAATCTGAGCAAATTCAAAAATTAACTAATGCCTTTAACTCCATTAATTAGTTGTATCGTTTGACAGCCCTAAATATTTTACTTCCTTCTAGAATGAACTACGGTTTTGGTGAAGCTGTATATTGAGTTGTTATTTTGTCTTTTATTTTTAGCATGAAGTAGTACTCCAAATCTAATAGACATAATGACAAAATTCCCCAATGATCATTCAACCATCAGAGCAAGCGCTTGACTATACAGATTTTTACAGGCACTCCGATCTGAAAATCTGAAGTCAGCCTGCATGGTTGCGTGTGTGTGTGTGTTCCTGGTGTGTGCTTGTGTGTTTGTGTGTACAGCTATTCCTTGGCTGTGTCCAATTAGGGTTGTTCAGTCTGTCTGCCTGCCTCCTTGACTCAGTCTCCACTCTTCCTCTGTCTCTGCATCCTCCCCCACTCCCCTTACCCCAATCCACCCCTCCCCATTCACCCCTGTCCCTGCTTCTGCCCCAACTCTGCCATCTCAGTTGGACCAGGAGACAACCCTTCGACACAAGGAGGTATAGCTCATTGTGCTGATCTGTCCAGAGTTGGAGTCAGTTCCACATCTATTCCTGTCTATTTCTTCAGCAGTTCAAAACAGTTCCGCAATTGACTGGAATTGAGATGGAATTGCCTTCAACCCTGGTTCTGTCCCAGTGCTTTGTGACCCACTCAACTGAACAAGTGGCCTCACCCAAAACATCTAGGAAAGCTCGTGACACTCATTGCAGACTATTGAACAACATAGAACATTACAATGTATACGTATTTTAGGATTAGGATAGTCCACTGAAGCTCCATTTCCTCTTTAAGTGCCTGCATCATCAATGCAATGTCCCTATTGTTGTATGGAGATGCAACACAGATTGCTCTGGATTGTCAAGGATACTGAACAACATTCACTTAAACCAGCCTCAGTGTGAATAACAGCATTCACTTAAGTCAGCCTTCAATTGATGTAATGTATGATGTATGCAGCTACAGTAGTCAATGAAAATGAATACTAGACAACAGAGAACTAGCTAGCTATTCACTAAATGTATATATTAGAACATTCAGAGTCGTTTTCATTTGGTGTTTATTTCCTCCTAATAAACATCCAAATCAATAATACTTTCATTGGCAAAGGGTTTTAATAGAATCCCAAATGCCATATTCATCCATTGACAAAATACTGAATGGAATAGAAATGCAATCACATTCGCAGCCCACAAACACTTGATCCATGTGCTGAATCGCTGAGCATTAAGACACATTAGTGTAAGTCATTGTGTTTGTGTCTTTTCCTGTGCGCTGCTTACAATATTAATGTCACAGTGATATATTATTTCAGATCACGTTTTGTTCGTCCACGCATAATGCTATTTAATTTAGTTTGTCTGTGATTACTGCAGTGGTAATTTATATGATGTCATACTAAGGCATATTACTCTATCCTCCTCCTCCTCCTTCTCCTTTCCCTGCCCTCTCTCATTCTCTCTATCAATCCCTTTATTCTGTACAGTTTTTGGATAAGTCAGAGGATGTCTTACTGAAGCACCAGGCCAGTATCAATGAGCTGAAGAGAGCCCTGAGGGAGCCCAACAGCAAGCTGATGAACCGTGAGAAGCGTCTGTCAGGGACGTCACCTGGCGGAACACCCGAGAAGAAAGCTGTGAGTGTGGGATGAGGGTGGTGAGGACCTGGGGTCCACTGGAGCATGGGTGGCAGTTGAGATTCATAACCTTTAACCTATGTACCACCTCTCCACTGTATGTCATGAATATATCACTGATAATGCCATACTACTCCTGTTTAAACTGCCCTGACATCTGACAGTGAGTCTGTGTATGACAACATTGACATTCCAGTCTTGCATTAAGTTTCCTAGCACCTCATACATTTGACTCCCCTTGAACCCAGTAGGCTTGGAGATCAAGACTGGAGAACAGTCACTACTCTGGCTTTGTGTTTGTGTGCTTTGTCGTCTATTGGAATATTGTTAACCTGAATATTTACAGTCTGATATTAAACCAAGAACTGTATTTTTGACCGTAACTTTTGAGGACAATAATATTTCTTCAAGGTATTGTAGGTGGTTATTTATTGGAGATATATACTGCTGCAGACTCAGATTATTAGATAGCGTGATGGTATTGCAAAAAGAGATCATAAGAACACATTTAATTAGAAAAATAACTTGGAAAAATTGTCCTGCATTTATCATTAGAGAAATCTCAGTTGTATTTAAAGATAAAACTTTCTCTCTCAAGTTATTGCAGAAAGTGATTCTGCAATAACTTGAAGAGATTATGTGAGGCCCTCGAGCAACAATCATCTCTAGCGTCTTCCCACCTTGATTGCCTGACAGTTAAAATGCTTCCCTTTGTGTCAGAACACAAACGCCATGCTCTTTTGATCACTTTCACATTGTGATTGCACTGTTAAGATATAGTACGAAGATAATATTCTCCAGTCTCGCTCTGTCAATGCAGTCTGTTACCAGGTATTTTCGTAGTCTACGGAAGCTTTCTCATCTGCTGTCTGAGAACAATCGGATTATAGCCGTGGAGAATATCATCAGACATCCTTGAAGACATGACAACTCGATCTGTCATGTACTTAAGTAGATCTGAGGGAGAGATGCTAAAGTCCTGAATGAATAATGGCAAAGTGTGGCCTGAGAAAATCCCACTTCTCAGAGAGATCCAGAGGAAATGTTATTTTTGCATTGAAAAAACCTCCTAATTTGCTTATGCAGATTTGGCAGCCGCAGGTGGAAGCTAACTAGGCCCACGTTGCTCTTTTGCAATAATCTCATAATTCGATTCAAGATTTCATCTTGATTGGCTCATATATTTTAACTCGGACTTCAATTCAGGAGAGACGTACAGTGTGTTTGGAAAGTCCCTTGTCTCCATTGAATCAATATGTCTTCCCCATTTCTACCTGTCTCTTTCCTTGAACCATTTTCCCCACTTGCATGAAATTACCAACATTTAAATAGTATGCTTTGCCAAAGAACCATACAGTTGGTTTCTCTACTTGTCACAAGAGTGACAGAGTTAGGGCTCCTCTAATAGCTGTTCTCCTCCCTCTCTCTTCCCCCTCCACCCCTCTTCTGGTGGGAAACGCTCGGCACCCCATCAGGCGGTGGGCAAGGAAGTAGTAAACAGCTTCTCTGTAGACGGCTTCGTCCAGAAGACTGTGGTGACTTCCCCAGAGGTTTCCCTTCTCTTCCTCCTCCTTTGTCTTCTAATGTCTGCCTTGTAACATACTGACTGTACTGTAGTTGGCCATTTATCTGTAATGAAACTGTGGCCCGGTACCATTTTATAGACATACTGCACACTCAGCTACAGCTGATATCTCTTGCATCCATTTTTTATTTGATCTGCTGCAGTCATTGTGTTTGAGAAAATCTTAAAGAAATGCAATAACCCACATATAGGCCTACATTTGGATGCAAGTGTACACATTTCTATGTATGATTGCAGCAATTGTGGCGGAATAGATTGAGAGGAATGTAGAGGTTCTATTTGTACTATAAAAACACATTACTGTACTGTAGCTGTTATGTTACAGTTCAGTTGCTGCCTCTAACTGTGTTTAATCTGTATCAACATGTAGGGCTCTGAGGAGTGGGTATTGATTGAGAAACAAAATACTCACCAACACGACTATAACTGGAAGGTAGAAGAACAGAACGAAGCTTCCACCTCGCCTCCCCCATTTTTCCCTGATTCCTCTTGGGAAAGAAAGAAAGAATTGGAAAAAGACATAGAAGTGGCCAAGATGATTCATATTGAGGTTACAGGGGAGGATGGGCAAGAAATGATAACAGATATTGATAACTTTCCATTGTCCAAAGCCACAAGGGAAGCCCAGGATGAATGTTCTGAACCGCGGTTGACTAGCAACAGCCGGTTCGTGGTGGAATTAGCTGAAACCACAGAATCTTCTGAAGAGGATTCACAGTGGAAAGTACCTCCAGCAGAACACACTGGTGCAAAGAATGACATATTCCCAGTGTCAGACCCAGTCTCAAACCAAGCCCCAGCCCCAGTCCCATTCCGAGACTCTAAGAAGGATCATCAACCCAACAGACACAGAAAAAAGAAGAGACCTAATAGTTTAAACCTGGGATTGTCAACAGAATTCATCTATGAGAAAGAGGGCGATGTTTCAAACGCTGAAGAAGACAACGGGGGATCAGACTGGGAGGATAGTCCAACAGAGAAGACAAAGGTGGGACAAATAGATCACCCTGTGTCCAGAGAGGAGCCAGACGACCAGTGTTGGGTGACGAGTCCACTGATGAAAGATGATGAGAGATCACCAGAGGCAAAATGGAAGGAGACAGTGGTGTCTGCATATGAAGATAAGAAGAAGGAGCACAATACATCAATAGGAGAAGACAAGGCGACTCAGGGAAGTGTTGTGGATGATCCTGCAGTGTGTGATGGAAGAGACCAGGTTAAGCACTTCATCACTGAGGTCCAGCCAGCAGATGAAGGGCTGAGCTCTGTCAATGGTCCTGGGAAAACAGAATGTGATAGTTTAGCAGAACAGGTTAGAGAACCGGTTAAAGGGTTTCATCTCACAGAGAGGTGCATGACTGACAATAGAGAACACATAGAAGAGGTCAAGTTGAGGGAGGTCAAGACACACAAGAGACAAGCCAGTAACTCTGGGGGGGAGGAAGTGGAAGGCCTCACATCAGAGGTCAGGGGTCAGAGAAGGTCTTTACAGACACTATCAGGCAGCAGTCAGTCAGAAATAACCAGGATCGTTCCGCTCAAACCTGAAAGATCAAAGAGCTTAGCATGCAAAGATGAGCAGGACAGAGAGAGTCAGGAGTCAGAGTCTGAGCTGAGTGGTGTTTTTAGAAGAGAGTACAGATGGTCAGGGGGTTCATCAGAGGGACCTTCAGACATCAACTGGAACAACGAGTCCACCTTCTATCAAACACCCACCCTGCCTACGTCATTCATCTCAACCGACGTTAGTCCAGCAAGACGGACCCACTCCCCGACTACCACACATAGAGACACCCCACAGGAACAGGGCAGCTTCTGGGGTCTGGAAGGCTTGGCAAGAGTTGAGGCTAAAACTGAAGAGCTGGTTCAGCAACAGAGCAGAGCTGACCGTGATGATCACTTTCAGACGTCATTCATCTCAACCAATGCTAGTCCAGCAAGACGGACCCACTCCCCGACTACCACACATAGAGACACCCCACAGGAACAGGGCAGCTTCTGGGGTCTGGAAGGCTTGGCAAGAGTCGAGGCTAAAACTGAAGAGCTGATTCATCAACAGAGCAGTGCTGCCTGTGATGATCCCTTTCAGGCTGCTAGAGAAGCCATAGAGAGTCATCAGTTTCTCAGCTTCAAGGTTTCAGCCTCAGCGCTCCCCAGGACAGTTCCTCCTGCCCCTCCAGTTAAAACACAGAAGGCCAGAGAGTCTGGACTCATACTCCGGAACATCAACCGCAATATTAGCAGGGAGCCTGGCCTGGATGCAACCAAGAAGAGACACTCGGTAACTCTGCTTGCCATCTGCTTTTCAGTCATTTGGAAACAAAAAGCATCGCATGAGCTTCAGACAGAGTCGCACAGTCCCATTTTCTTATTTTCCTGTTTTCATTGACTTGAATATACATACATGTAACTTACGTGCCTGTATATGAAGAAGGGGGGTGGAGTTTTACTTTTGACACACTTGTTTTGGCTGTGTCTGATTGGCTGATTCAGCCAACAATGCATTTTGTCTGCTATGAGTTTGGACCCTCTCCCTTTCGGCCTCTCCATTTATCCCCCCTCCTCCTCTCTGCCTCTCTGCCTCCCTCCACCCTTATTTGCATACTTCACAGCAAACCCGGAAACACAACTGCTTGTAAATCTGTAGCAATCACTACAGAGCTGTGGTAGAGATTGTCAAAAAGACAAAAACAACTTTTCATGCTTTGGCTCATGTCTTCTATCCCCCCTCTTTTCACAGGGCGGCGCACAATTGGCCAAGCGTCGTCTGGGTTAGGGTTTGGCCGGGGTTGGCCGTCATTGTAAATTAGAATTTGTTCTTTAACTGACTTGCCTAGTTAAATAAAGGTTAAATAAAAAATAAGAAACATTTGAACCTTGATTTACCTTCCAATTATCCCTGAAGCAAGTCTCCTCTTTTGCAGAGAGTTGCAAGGAAACAAAGGGTTTTGCATATTGCCATGGAGATGTTTTTGCACTTCTCTTCCATGCTGTTTCCAAGCTGACATGTGGAGGAAGGCATGGACTTCAGACATGGTTTCATACATGTTTTACAGCTCAGTTGACTGTGACAGGATCCGTGTGAGGGAATGAAAGAAGCGTGTCATTATCTCCCATAAAGGCACTATATGCTACAGATATGCTCATCCGTCAAATGCCGACCATTCATCTCCTGACATCATGGATACTTGTTATAATAAGTCACATATGATACCAACTCAGTAGTTTGCGTCATGTCATGTAGATGAGAAAATAGTTTGTCATTTGACATGTGATTTCAAATGATCAACTTCATTAACATGAATTTGAATGACATGAGCATTGAGCTAAATGTGGCTTACAGTACCTTATTGGGGGATGATTATTTAAAAAACAGATCAAATGCTTTACAAGGATCACACGTTGGATGCTATAATGCTTTCTTGTAAAGCAAAAGAACCCACACAGACTGTGAAGAAAGAGGCAGGAAACAAGCTGTCCAACAGCAATGCCCAGGCTGCTGTACCCACACAGACAGACCAGCTATCAGTAAGAGATGTCGCCACGTTCATTTTACAGGTCGTGCTATTAGGAGTTTGCACGTATTTGGCAGTGAAATCCTTTAACATTAGGCTTCGGACCTTACAGCTTAAATACTTTTCAGTCTTTCATCTGCGTCGAGGTCATGGACACATTGGCCCGGCCATGTATGGAAAAAGGTGTGAGATCACTTTGTGAGCTGCCCCACCCAAAAAGTGAAAAACAGCATGTGAGAGCACCATCCGTTCTGTATACTGGTTGTGCAAAAACAGAATGGGCTTCCAAACATGTCATTAAATCATAGTAATCATAGTACAGCTGCTTACTTTGACCTCCAAAACCGCCTTTGATGTCATTGAAACCAAACCCCATTCTTTGGCCATTTGAACATTTGAGCCTCATTAAAAAAATCAGTCTGTGTGGTTTGCAGCATTCTCTAATTCTGTCCTTGGCCAATGATTGGCTTTTGCGATGCTGCTATGGCTCCTCTATACTACCATATCTTACAACCTGTCCATAATACATTCTGTATGACACTCTAGTTTTTACTAATTCAATCCAGGATAACTGGTTTTACCTGGTGGGTTCTTCAAGGTTTTGCTCATTTCGAATAGAAGGCAGTGAAATCAGGAAATAAACTAAAATTACAATTCAATGGCATTTATTTTCAATGACTTCTCAATAAATGTAGAAGCTATTTATTTCAAAAGGTTTTACATTTCTGAATTTTAAATTCAAACCACTTCCTGAATTGACTACCTTCAATTTGAATTGAGCCCAACCCTTGGATTAATTTCTCTTGTCCAAACTGGTAGTAAGCATACCTGTTTTCTGTACTCATTAAATCATGGAAGGGGGAAGGGACTCCCCTTCTGTGTTAGAACAGTATTGTACTGTTGTTCTTAAGGTCTGTTAGTAGAAACCCAGTCTCTCTACTGATGTTTACACTCTTAGAAATAAAGATGCTATATAGAACTTAAAAAGTTTCTTCGGCAGTCCACATAGGAGAACCCTTTGAAGAACCCTTTTTGGTTCCAGGCAGAACCGTGTTGGGTTCCATCCAGAACCCTTTCCACACAGGGTTTTACATGGAACCCAAAGGGGTTCTACTTGGAACCAGAATATGTTATCCTTGGGGGACAGCCCTTTTAGAACCTTTTTTTCTAAGATCGTAGTAGTCTGTCTCTCCAGCTTGGACTAACCTCTGGCTGTTCTCTCTGTTCCTCTGCTCTCTCTGTTCCTCTGCTTTCTCTCTTCCTCTGCTCTCTCTCTTCCTCTGCTCTCTCTGTTCCTCTGCTTTCTCTCTTCCTCTGCTCTCTCTCTTCCTCTGCTCTCTCTTCCTCTGCTTTCTCTCTTCCTCTGCTCTCTCTCTTCCTCTGCTCTCTCTGTTCCTCTGCTTTCTCTCTTCCTCTGCTCTCTCTCTTCCTCTGCTCTCTCTTCCTCTGCTTTCTCTCTTCCTCTGCTCTCTCTCTTCCTCTGCTTTCTCTCTTCCTCTGCTCTCTCTCTTCCTCTGCTCTCTCTCTTCCTCTGCTCTCTCTCTTCCTCTGCTCTCTCTCTTCCTCTGCTCTCTCTTCCTCTGCTTTCTCTCTTCCTCTGCTCTCTCTCTTCCTCTGCTCTCTTTCTTCCTCTGCTTTCTCTCGTCCTCTGCTCTCTCTCTTCCTCTGCTCTCTCTCTTCCTCTGCTCTCTCTGTTCCTCTGCTTTCGCTCTTCCTCTGCTTTCTCTCTTCCTCTGCTCTCTCTCTTCCTCTGCTTTCGCTCTTCCTCTGCTTTCTCTCTTCCTCTGCTCTCTCTCTTCCTCTGCTCTCTCTCTTCCTCTGCTCTCCCTTTGCAGGAGCCACTCTCCACTCCTGTCATCTATGAAGATACAGTAGATGATGCCAAGGTCACTTAACATAATGAATTTAACCATATGCCTCCCCACATTCCCACTTTTGCACTGTTCTCTCTTGTGATAGTACAGTCTCCCTACAGTCATCCTTGGGTATCTCTATGCCTGCTGCCCATATAACAGAGGCTGATCCGTGACTATGCCACAGGCGTTTACCCTCCACTAAATTCCTGCCTGTAAGGCTTCCCCATTCATCTTCTCTCTTCACCATATTGGTCAATACTATGTGTAACAAATTGCATGCCCGGAGAAGATAACGTTTTAATGGTCTTGTATGCATGTATTACATGTACTGTATAATGGCCTTGAGCAAAGATCCTACATGAATACTTCTACACACCCCCAGGAGACATATTTACTTCCAGAGGATCATTTGTCTCCTGTCATCATCATTATCTTCACCTCTTTCATGGCCAATCCCTGCCCTGAGCAACTGCTAGACTGGCCCTGTGTTGTGACAGCCATCTTTGTGTAATCCCCTCTCACCCAGAGGGAACCCTGGGAGAGGAGGCCTCGGCCGGGCTCCACCTCGGAGGACCACGAACGTGACACTGTGGTCTGCATGAAAGAGACCCACCTGGGCATCGAGAGGAAGTGCTCCAGCATGACGGTCAGCTCCACGTCCAGCCTGGAGGCTGAGGTGGACTTCACCGTCATCATGGACCTCCATACGGGCGTGGAGGAGTTCTCCAAGAGCATGTCTAAGCTGGGGGAAGGGCTGCCCGAGGTGGGCCAGGACGACTTTGAGGAGACCTCCAGGTTCTATTCAGCCCGTCTCATGGTCTCTCATGACATGTCCCCCGTAGACGAGATGCCTCCTGTGCACAATGAGGTAGACACAGGCATACTGTACCCCATCCCTGATCATTGCAACTCTTTACTTCTAAAGGCCGGAACTGCCCTACCGCCCTACTATGCCTGCCAACTTTTCTGTTGGACCATTTTCAGTTACCATTTTGGTTACTTTTTGTAAATTTTTTAACTTTTAGGTTTATAAAATTACAAAATAATTTTATCCATTTGCTTCTGATGTTTTTTAATTTTCCTATGGTTTATCCATGGTTTTTAAATTCATTTTCCTATAGTTTATTCATGTTTTAAAAATTCATTTTCCTATGGTTTATCCATGTTTTTAAATTCATTTTCCTATGGTTTATCTATGTTTTTTTATTAATTTTCCTATGGTTTATCCATGTTTTTAAAATTCATTTTCCTATGGTTTATCCATGTTTTTAAAATTCATTTTCCTATGGTTTATCCATCTTTTTAAAATTCATTTTCCTATGGTTTATCCATCTTTTTAAAATTCATTTTCCTATGGTTTATCCATATTTTTAAAATTCATTTTCCTATGGTTTATCCATGTTTTTAAATTCATTTTCCTATGGTTTATCCATGTTTTTTTATTCATTTTCCTATGGTTTATCCATGTTTTTAAATTCATTTTCCTATGGTTTATCTATGTTTTTTATTAATTTTTCTATGGTTTATCTATGTTTTTTATTAATTTTCCTATGGTTTATCCATGTTTTTTAAATTCATTTTCCTATGGTTTATCCATGCTTTTAAAATTCATTTTCCTATGGTTTATCCATGTTTTTAAAATTCATTTTCCTATGGTTTATCCATGTTTTTAAATTTATTTTCCTATGGTTTATCTATGTTTTTAAAATTCATTTTCCTATGGTTTATCCATGTTTTTAAAATTCATTTTCCTATGGTTTATCCATGTTTTTAAAATTCATTTTCCTATGGTTTATCCATGTTTTTAAAATTCATTTTCCTATGGTTTATCTATGTTTTTAAAATTAATTTTCCTATGGTTTATCTATGTTTTTAAAATTCATTTTCCTATGGTTTATCCATGTTTTTTAAATTCATTTTCCTATGGTTTATCCATCTTTTTAAAATTCATTTTCCTATGGTTTATCCATGTTTTTTATTCATTTTCCTATGGTTTATCTATGTTTTTAAAATTCATTTTCCTATGGTTTATCCATGTTTTTAAAATTCATTTTCCTATGGTTTATCTATGTTTTTTAAATTCATTTTCCTATGGTTTATCCATGTTTTTAAAATTCATTTTCCTATGGTTTATCTATGTTTTAAAAATTCATTTTCCTATGGTTTATCCATGTTTTTAAAATTCATTTTCCTATGGTTTATCTATGTTTTTAAAATTCATTTTCCTATGGTTTATCTATGTTTTTAAAATTAATTTTCCTATGGTTTATCCATGTTTTTTAAATTCATTTTCCTATGGTTTATCCATCTTTTTAAAATTCATTTTCCTATGGTTTATCCATGTTTTTTATTCATTTTCCTATGGTTTATCCATGTTTTTATTCATTTTCCTATGGTTTTATCCATGTTTTTATTCATTTTCCTATGGTTTATCCATTTGCTTCTGCTGTTTTTTTTTGCTTTAGATTATTGTGCAATTTGTATGTTTCCTTGTATTTTCCCTTCCATTGTCAATCATGCTTTCTTTACTGAATGTTTGGTCTAAGTTATATACAATCACCAATTGATACAGTAGTATGGGCATACTTGTATTGTTTCATTGTCTGTTTGAAAAGTATTGTAATCTTTGACTAATAAATGTGTTGTAATTGACCTAAGGATAAGCATTTTCAGTACCATGTTGAAGCCAGCACGTATTTGACAGAATATACCGTACTCAGACATCTGTTTTGACCATGTCAATTAGATCATCTGATGGATTTTCATGTGTCTCAAAGTCATTCAGCAACCCAAAATGCTTCCCATTATTGACCCCCAACACATTTTGGGGGTCAATTTCAGGCCATTTGTTGACAGTTGTTTTACTGCCAGGGAATATTGATGAAGTTAGACCAGAGACATTATATTGTTCTCTATTTACATAGTCTCACTGTACCTTTCTGTCTCACCCTGCTGCAGCCCCCAGTAGCCAGGAAAGACCCCAGTGCTGTTAGCGCTGCCCAGATGCTGAGGGAGGCCGACGCCAAGATGGAGACACACACCAATGGGTCAGAGGTCACCAGCACCAACATCATGGACATTTCAGAGCAGGTATACTACATCAGGCTATGCCTATGGACTCACATCTGTCCCCTGTGTTTGGTGGATGATTCAGCCTGGTACAGTAGTCTCATCTGTTTGTGCTCCAGCCAAGACCTCTGCCAACAAACACGACAGAGGAGTTTGCTAAAGCACAGATCTACTTTCAGTGCTGTGCTAGGGCATACTAATAAGGGTACATACTAATAAGGGTGCATACTACTGAAGGTGCAAACTAATGATCAAATGTAGCAGAGGGGTCTAAATTGTTTGAACAAAACATGTGTGAAATGACTTGAGCAGGAAATTAAAACATTTAGTGAATAAGACAACAGTAGGACCATTATCTAGTCATTTTGACCCCATCAATCTGCCATTTGGTTTGGTATTTTTGTCGTTTAAAAAGGAGTAGCCTATATCCATTTATGTATACGGCCGAGGCAGGCGCCAGAGCAAATCAGTTTTTTTCACGGCACCTGTTCAGTGCAGGTGTAGGTTCAGGTTGAGGCTCAGAATCAGAAGAAAACTCATCAGAGATGTCATCATAATTTATTTCTTCCACATCATTGGAGTCATCTTCATTCAAAATGATATGTACTCTATCGGTCTGCTCTGGCCTACTTGGAAAACACATTCAGAGCTTACGTAATTTACAATGTCAAAAAGACCATGGACAACGCTAACGAGTGCATCCATTCATCTTGGTCTTCTTGCAGTTTGTAAATTATGCAAGCTCTCAATGTGTACTCCAAGTAGGCCAGAGTAGACTGATAGAGTACATACCATTTTGAGATTATAATAGATCAATACAATAAAATGGCCCGCACGGTTCTTCATTCACAGTAAGTGATTACATAATTGTGCATCGTTGCTTCCCCTTGCTCATCAACTCTTCCATTCTCCCTCATCATACTTTAGCCTACTTAATTGATTGCATCTGTTATTATATGTGTGAAATTAGTTTCTGTAACGGCGTTCGTCTGTTGAAGGAGAGTCGGACCAAAATGCAGCGTGGTGGTTACTCATGTTCTTTAATGAAGAATAGTGATACATGAAATAACTAATAAATACAAAACAACAAACGGAACGTGAAAACCTATACAGCCTGTCTGGAGAACACTAACACGGAGACAGGAACAATCACCCACGAAATACACAGTGAAACCCCGGCTACCTAAATATGGTTCCCAATCAGAGACAACGAGAATCACCTGACTCTGATTGAGAACCGCCTCAGGCAGCCAAACCTATGCTACACCTCTACTCAGCCGCAATCCCAATGCCTACAAAACCCCAATACGAAATACAACAAAATAAACCCATGTCACACCCTGGCCTGACCAAATATATAACGAAAACACAAAATACTATGACCAAGGCGTGACAGTTTCAGTATAGTTTAGGTTCTTGGTCAAATAAATTATCAATATTTTAATATTTTATTTACAGTGGGGCAAAAAGTATTTAGTCAGCCACCAATTGTGCAAGTTCTCCCACTTAAAAAGATGAGATAGGCCTGTAATTTCCATCATAGGTACACTTCAACTATAATGGACAAAATGAGAAACAAATTCCAGAAAATCACATTGTAGGATTTTTAATGAATTTATTTGCAAATTATGGTGGAAAATAAGTATTTGTTCACCTACAAACAAGCAAGATTTCTGGCTCTCACAGACCTGTAACTTCTTCTTTAAGAGGCTCTGTCATCCACTTGTTACCTGTATTAATGGCACCTGTTTGAACTTGTTATCAGTATAAAAGACACCTGTCCACAACCTCAAACAGTCACACTCCAAACTCCACTATGGCCAAGACCAAAGAGCTGTCAAAGGACACCAGAAACAACATTGTAGACTTGCACCAGGCTGGGAAGACTATCTGCAATAGGTAAGCAGCTTGGTTTGAAGAAATCAACTGTTGGAGCAATTATTAGGAAGTGGAAGACATACAAGACCACTGATAATCTCCCTCGATCTGGGGCTCCACGCATGATCTCACCCCGTGGGGTCAAAATGATCACAAGAACGGGTGAGCAAAAATCCCAGAACCACACGGGGGACCTAGTGAATGACCTGCAGAGAGCTGGGACCAAAGAAACAAAGCCTACCATCAGTAACACACTACGCCGCCAGGGATCCAAATCCTGCAGTACCAGACGTGTGCCCCTGCTTAAGCCAGTACATGTCCAGGCCCATCTGAAGTTTGCTAGAGAGCATTTGGATGATCCAGAAGAAGATTGGGAGAATGTCATATGGTCAGATGAAACCAAAATAGAACTTTTGGTAAAAACTAAACTCGTCGTGTTTGGAGGACGAATGCTGAGTTGCATCCAAAGAACACCATACCTACTGTGAAGCATGGGGGTGGAAACATCATGCTTTGGGGCTGTTTTTCTGCAAAGGGACCGGGACGACTGATCCGTGTAAAGGAAAGAATGAATGGGGCCATGTATTGTGTGATTTTGAGTGAAAACCTTGAAGATGAAACGTGGCTGGGTCTTTCAGCATGACAATGATCCCAAACACACCGCCCGAGCAATGAAGGAGTGGTTTCGTAAGAAGCATTTCAAGGTCCTGTAGTTGCCCTGCCAGTCTCCAGATCTCAACCCCATAAAAATCTTTGGAGGGAGTTGAAAGTCCGTGTTGCACCGCAACAGCCCCAAAACAACACTGCTCTAGAGGAGATCTGCATAGAGGAATGGGCCAAAATACAAGCAACAGTGTGTGAAAACCTTGTGAAGACTTACAGAAAACGTTTGACCTCTATAATTTCCAACAAAGGGTATATAACAAAGTATTGAGATAACCTTAAGTGGGAGAACTTGCACAATTGGATGCTGACTAAATACTTTTTTTGCCCCACTGTATATGGGCATGGAGGTATGGCAGGGTGGGCCAGGAGGTATGCTAGGGCAGGCCCCCTAAGGCCTGTACTAAACGCCGGCCCTGAGTCTATGGTATAGCCTAATATATATTAGTCTTATTCTCTTCATATCTCTGCAGATGTTGATTAGACTGAGTGCCTTATTCTCACAACCACAATGACATAATTGCATCATTATGGAGAGATTAAAGTATTGACAGGAAATTAACGAGAATGATGAAAGAATGCGGGAGTTCCATTTCTCTGCAGTCTGAGTAAGAAGCTGTGGCAGCCCCAACAGGTACCTGATTAAAATGTAATTAGTGCCTCTCTGGTGTGCCATTCATCTAATGATGAGGATGAGCTGTGTCAGTGATCTGGAGAGGGTGCCTTTGAAGTGGAAACTCAAGTCAACATTTTTACTTCTCAGTGAAAGACATGCTAAGCATGGAAATAGAATGTCTAGAATAGGTGGATAGTCTAATAGATAACAGATGGATATTTATATGGTGTGGAGCCTCTTGGGCAGATGTGTTCTTGATTTGTAGTAAGCCACGACACGTGTGTGTGTGTGTGTGTGTGTGTGTGTGTGTGTGTGTGTGTGTGTGTGTGTGTGTGTGTGTGTGTGTGTGTGTGTGTGTGTGTGTGTGTGTGTGTGTGTGTGTGTGTGTGTGTGTGTGTGTGTGTGTGTGTGTGCAGCAAATGGAGACTGACATCAACTGTAATGACACTAAGGTCTCCAGCAGCACTGACGTGGCTCAGCCACCAGAGGGAGTCCTGGTATGTGTCAGTCTCTCTTGACAACAGCTGAAAGGCTGAAGGCTATGCTATGCTTGCTCTGGCTGCAGTCTGATTTTCTGCTGTACATTCTCACCCCTTCTCTCTGAAACGCACACTCATTAACTCCCTGATGGATTTGACTGGAGCTGGACTGGTGTAATTATTGTGGTCATGGGGGATAAGGGTATAGAGAATCGCTCTAATCTGCCATTGCAGGTTTTGCATGTGCAAATAATGGGCTGCAAGTTTAGAGAGTATATTTAACCAGATTGTGGCCGGATTGTTTCGTTTTCTGCCTTGATATGATATTACCTCAAAATATTTGCATGCACATCCTTTTAAAATAAGCTTGTTAAAATGAAGACTTCTCCCATGTTCTCAACTATGCAGAGCCCTTTAGTTTATATCAGACTGATACCCTATAATTGGCTTGTGTTGTCTATGATACTTAAAGGGGCAATCTGCAGTTGCGACATTCATTTTTGGACTTATAAATTAATGATATGTACCCATTGATTCTTGAAGAATGTAATTTATAAATGCCTCATGAGCTTAGTTCAACTGTCATACCCCACCAGAACCCCAAATATAAGCTTGTTTTACTCCAATGTTGGTAAATAAAGTAAATATAAACAAACACTATATAGCCTGACGTCAACTGTAATGACACTAAGGTCTCCAGCAGCACTGACGTGGCTCAGAACATGGTTAAAACGATCATGTTCATATCATGCATCCAATGCTCTGTCTATGGATTTGAGAGTGGTTACATTTCTCCAGCTCCATCCATCAGCTTTTTCCTAAACAGAACCAAGGCAGAACACTTTGGTATTGTTCAGCTGCTGATTGCCACTTTAATATTTCAATTAACTCCAATTTGTATCACAGTGCCAGCAAACATGCTGTTTTGATAATGGCAGGAGGATCTGTTGAGTTGAACCTCACTAGTTGGTACATAACCATGTTGATACCATACTTCTGTAGGGCGGCAGGTAGCCTATCGGTTAAGAACGTTGGGCCAGTAACCGAATTCCCGAGCCAACGAGGTCAGAAATCTGTCGTTGTGCCCTTGAGCAAGGCACATAAATCTAATTGCTCCTGTAAATCGCTCTGTATAAGAGCATCTGCTAAATTACTCAAATTGAAAATGTAAGTGGTTATGCTACACTTTTGCTTGGCTGCCTATTGGTTTATAACTTGCTTATAGGTTCATCCTAATACCTTGCTTCTGATTCCCTACGGTCAGGTTGAGGACTGTATGTCCCCATATGGACACATTGCTCTTCTACCTGATCAGTTTAATCTGCATGAACATGATGACTTCATCCCTTCATCCATGTGACATTTCCTCTCCTCCCTCTCTTCTTCCCAGAACCAGAACCAGGGAGTTGGCAGTAGGAAGGAGGCTCCTCTCCCTAGTAAAGAAAATTGCTCCCCTGTAAGTACCTAGATCACCTCACCATCCATCCCCTCCCCTCACTCAATACACTGACTATTACTGTCCTACAGTATGGCAGAGCACAGCATGGCCCCAATGTAGCTATTGATTTATTGAGCGAGAGGTGGGAAAAGATGCAGTTGTATTTTGGCTGGACTAGAACCAGCAACATAGTTTTTGTGTGTCTGTGTCTGTTCCTGAATTAAATTGGGAATTCAGATGTGGGGAGCCCTATTTAGAGGGGTAAGGGTTTATCCAGGGTTGAACATAAAGCTAGGGTTAGATTATACCAAGATGTGTATGTTTAGTGTTATATCTGGTCTATGCCATGTCCCTCACTGTATTGCAGTGTATTTTGTTGTACGCGAAGCAAATATCTGTGTAAATCAGACATGAAAGAAATATTGAATATAATCTAAGATTAGAGTTATGAATAGGGTTAGGGTTGAGCTAGGTTGTAGACATGAAGCTAGGGTTAGGCCGGGTTAGGGTAATGGTTACTCCTGTAAGTACAATTTATTACCTTTTTAAGGTTAGTGTTTGGGGTTTGTACTCTTATCCTTTCTATTCTACTCCTCTTTGGACCAGTAAGATGACGGAGCTCAGCCCAGGGTAACTCTGTAACTCTGTCCCCCAAAAATGTGTGTCTCAGTGTTTGAAGCAGCTGTGCTTATAATGAAAGTGACCCTTCTTCCTCCTAATGACAATGCTGCAGGTGAAGGCAGGCACCCTGGGGAGAGAGGCTGTAGAGTCCCCCTGAATGTCACCACTGACAACATCACAACTCAAGTTACCAAGGTAACCCCTCCTGTCTCATTTCCGCCCTTTAAAAATATAAATAATTGACACTACTGAATATGTAACTTCATAAAAAAACAAAAAACATTTTACCCCCTTTTCTCCCCAATTTCGTTGTATTCAGTTGTTAGTTGTTACTATCTTGTCTCATCGCTGCAACTCCCGTATGGGACCTTGGGATGTAGAAATGTGAGTTATAGATCTATCATTCTACAGTTGAAGTCAGATTTTTTTTTTGATTCATTAAAACTAGTTTTTCAACCACTCCACAAATTTTCCGCATTGACTGACCTTCATGTCTTAACGTAATGACGGACTGTCGTTTCTCTTAGCTGATTTGAGCTGTTCTTGCCATAATTTAAAAAATAATTTATATGTATTTTTATTTCACCTTTATTTAACCAGGTAGGCTAGTTGAGAACAAGTTCTCATTTACAACTGCGACCTGGCCAAGATAAAGCATAGCAGTGTGAACAGACAACAACACAGAGTTACACATGGAGTAAACAATAAACAAGTCAATAACACAGTAAAAAAAAAAATAGAAAAGAGGAGTCTATATACATTGTGTGCAAAAGGCATGAGGAGGTAGGCAAATAATTACAATTTAGCAGATTAACACTGGAGTGATAAATGATCAGATGATCATGTGCAGGTAGAGATACTGGTGTGCAAGAGAGCAGAAGAGTAAATAAATAAAAACAGTATGGGGATGAGGTAGGTAAATGCCAGGTAAACGTTTCTGTCGATATTACCTGCTAATTTGCTAGGTGGGCTATTTACAGATGGACTATGTACAGCTGCAGCGATCGGTTAGCTGCTCAGATAGCAGATGTTTAAAGTTGGTGAGGGAGATAAAAGTCTCCAACTTCAATGATTTTTGCAATTCGTTCCAGTCACAGGCAGCAGAGAACTGGCAGGAAAGGCAGCCAAATGAGGTGTTGGCTTTAGGGATGATCAGTGAGATACACCTGCTGGAGCGTGTGTCCTCTGAGAGCCAGGTGATGGTGTTGCCATCATGACCAGTGAACTGAGATAAGGTGGAGCTTTATCTAGCATGGACTTGTAGATGACCTGGAGCCAGTGGGTCTGGGTAAACAATAAACAAGTCAATAACACAGTAAAAAAAAGAAATAAAAAAAGAAAAGAGGAGTCTAATATGTGCAAAAGGCGTGGGCCAGCCAACTGGAGCATATAGGTTGCAGTGGTAGGTGGTATAAGGTGCTTTAGTAACAAAACGGATGGCACTGTGATTAACTGCATGCAGTTTGCTGAGTAGAGTATTGCAAGCTATTTTGTAGATGACATCGCCGAGGATCGGTAGGACAGTCAGTTTTACTGAGTAGAGTATTGCAAGCTATTTTGTAGATGACATCGCCGAAGATCGGTAGGACAGTCAGTTTTACTAGGGTAAGTTTGGCGGCGTGAGTGAAGGAGGCTTTGTTGCGAAATAGAAAGCTGATTCTAGATTTGATTTTGGATTGGAGATGTTTGATATGAGTCTGGAAGGAGAGTTTACAGTCTAGCCAGACATCTAGGTACTTATAGATGTAGGAACTATCCAGGGTGGTGATGCTAGTTGGGCGTGCGGGTGCAGGCATTTGGTTTTACTAGCGTTTAAGAGCAGTTGGAGGCCAAGGAAGGAGTGTTGTATGGCATTGAAGCTCGTTTGGAGGTTAGATAGCACAGTGTCCTAGGAAGGGCCAGAAGTATACAGAATCGTGTCGTCTGCGTAGAGGTGGATCAGGGAATCGCCCGCAGCAAGAGCAGAATCATTGATATATACAGAGAAAAGAGTCGGCCCGAGAATTGAACCCTGTGGCACCCCATAGAGACTGCCAGAGGACCGGACAACATGCCCTCCGATTTGACACACTGAACTCTGTCTGCAAGGTAGTTGGTGAACCAGGCAAGGCAGTCATTAGAAAAACCGAGGCTACTGAGTCTGCCGATAAGAATATGGTGATTGACAGAGTCGAAAGCCTTGGCCAGGTCGATGAAGATGGCTGCACAGTACTGTCTTTTATCGATGGCGGTTAGATATCGTTTAGTACAGCGGAGAAGGTACGGTGGGATTTGAGATGGTCAGTGATCTGTTTGTTGACTTGGCTTTCGAAGACCTTAGATAGGCAGGGCAGGATGGATATAGGTCTGTAACAGTTTGGGTCCAGGGTGTCTCCCCCTTTGAAGAGGGGGATGACAGCGGCAGCTTTCCAGTCCAACTTACTTGTACGGGTCCAGGTTTTGCAGCTCTTTCAGAACATCTGCTATCTGGATTTGGGTAAAGGAGAAGCTGGGGAGGCTTGGGCGAGTTGCTGCGCGCGGAGGGGGGGGGGGTGGAGCTGTTGGAGTAGCCAGGAGGAAGGCATGGCCAGCCGTTGAGAAATGCTTGTTGAAGTTTTCCATCATCATGGATTTATCGGTGGTGACCGTGTTACCTAGCCTCAGTGCAGTGGGCAGCTGGGAGGAGGTGCTCTTGTTCTCCAGGGACTTTACAGTGTCCCAGAACTTTTTGGAGTTAGAGCTACAGGATGCAAATTTCTACTTGAAAAAGCTGGCCTTTGCTTTCCTGACTTCCCTGAACAGTTGCATATAGCGGGGACTATTCGATGCTATTGCAGTCCACCACAGAATGTTTTTGTGCTGGTCGAGGGCAGTCA
Organism: Oncorhynchus gorbuscha; assembly: GCF_021184085.1. Classification (NCBI taxonomy): domain Eukaryota; kingdom Metazoa; phylum Chordata; class Actinopteri; order Salmoniformes; family Salmonidae; genus Oncorhynchus; species Oncorhynchus gorbuscha. The sequence continues at coordinate 64,003,641 of NC_060190.1, read as the reverse complement.
GGTCTGGAGTGAACCAGGGGCTAAATCTGTTCTTAGTTCTCCATTTTTTGAACGGAGCATGCTTATCTAAGATGGTGAGAAAGTTACTTTTAAAGAATGACCAGGCATCCTCAACTGACGGGATGAGGTCAATATCCTTCCAGGATACCCGGGCCAGGTCGATTAGAAAGGCCTGCCCGCAGAAGTGTTTGACAGTGATTAGGGGTGGTCGTTTGACTGTGGACCCATAACGGATACAGGCAATGAGGCAGTGATTGCTGAGATCCTGATTGAAGACAGCAGAGGTGTATTTGGAGGGCAAGTTGGTCAGGAAACGTCTATGAGGGTGCCCTTGTTTACAGATTTAGGGTTGTACCTGGTGGGTTCCTTGATGATTTGTGTTAGATTGAGGGCATCTAGCTTAGATTGTAGGACTGCCAGGGTGTTAAGCATATTCCAGTTTAGGTCACCTAACAGAACAAACTCTGAAGCTAGACGGGGGGCGATCAATTCACAAATGGTGTCCAGAGCACAGCTGGGAGCTAAGGGGGGTGGGTAAGCAGGCGGCAACAGTGAGAGACTTAATTCTGGGGAGATTAATTTTTAAAATTAGAATTTGGACTTGGTCTTTTCCCAAATAGGGCTATCTTCTGTATACCACCCCTACCTTGTCACAACACAACTGATTGGCTGAAGCGCATTAAGAAGGAAAGAAATTTCACAAATGAACGTTTAACAAGGCACACCTGTTCATTGAAATGCATTCCAGGTGACTACCTCATGAAGCTGGTTGAGAGAATGCCAAGCATGTACAAAGCTCTCATCAAGGCAAAGTGTGGCTACTTTGAAGAATCTTAAATGTAAAACACATTTTGAGTTGTTTAACACTTTTTTTTGGTTACAACATGATTCCATATGTATTATTTCATGGTTTTGATGTCTTCACTATTATTCTACAATGTAGAAATTAGTAACTTTTGACTGGTACTGTGTGTCACAGTGGTTTAGACTGTACATTGATTCTCTGCACTACACTAGCATATTTTGTCACATAAACTGAAATTGAGCGAATTATTAGAGTTTTAGCAACCAATGGCAGAGTGATTTCAGCATAGTGCAACTTTAATAGTCTATACATTATTGAGCTATGACATTAGTTATCTGATCTGTATCTTGATCTGTAGCTGTTGTTGAATGGACATGTGTGTGTTGTGTTTCAGACAGTGAAAGGTGGCTACTCCGAGACCAGGATTGAAAAAAGGATCATCATCACAGGAGATGATGACGTGGACCAACATCAGGTGAGTCAAAATCAAATCAAATGTTATTTGTCACATGCGCCAAATACAACAGGTGTTTCACCTTACAGTGAAAGGCTTACTTACAAGCCCTTAACCAACAATGCAGTTTTAAAAAATCCTATAAAAAATAAGAATAAGAAATAAAATTAACAAATAATTTAGAGCAGCAGTAAAATAAAAATAGCGAGGCTATATACAGGGGGTACCAGTACAGAGTCAATGTGCGGGGGCACCGGTTAGTCAAGGTAATTGAGGTAGTATGTACATGTACAGTTGAAATCGGAAGTTTACATTCACCTTAGCCAAATACATTTAAACTCAGTTTTTCACAATTCCTTACATTTAATCCTAGTAAAAAATGCCCTGTCTTAGGTCAGGATCACCATTTTATTTTAAGAATGTGAAATGTCAGAATAATAGTAGAGATAATTATTTATTTAAGCTTTTATTTCTTTCATCACATTCCCAGTGGGTCAGAAGTTTACATACACTCAATTAGTATTCGGTAGCATTGCCAATAAATTGTTTAACTTGGGCCAAATGTTTCGGGTAGCCTTGACCAAAAAATGACGATCTTTGTCCCCATGTGAAGTTGCAAACCGTAGTCTGGCTTTTTTTATGGCAGTTTTGGAGCAGTGGTTTCTTCCTTGCTTCCTCCTTGCCTTTCAGGTTATGTCGTTATAGGACTCGTTTTACTGTGGATATAGATACTTTTGTACCTGTTTCCTCCTGCATCTTCACAACGTCCTTTGCTGTTGTTCTGGGATTGATTTACACTTTTCGCAACAAAGTTTGTTCATCTCTAGGAGACAGAATGCGTCTCCTTCCTGAGCTGTATGACAGCTGCGTGGTCCCATGGTGTTTATACTTGCGTACTATTGTTTGTACAGATGAACGTGGTACCTTCAGGCGTTTGGAAATTGCTCCCAAGGATGAACCAGACTTGTGGAGGTCTACAGTGTTTTTTTCTGAGGTCTTGGCTGATTTCTTTTAATTTTCCCATGATTTCAAGCAAAGAGGCACTGAGTTTGAAGGTAGGCCTTGATATACATCCACAGGTACACCTCCAATTAACTCAAATGATGTCAATTTTCTGGAATTTTCCAAGCGTTTTAAAGGCACAGTCAACGTAGTATATGTAAACTTCTGACCCACTGGAATTGTGATACAGTGAATTATAAGTGAAATAATCTGTCTGTAAACAATTGTTGAAAAATTACTTGTGCAATTCACAAAGTAGATGTCCTAACCGACTTGCCAAAACTATAGTTTGTTAACAAGAAATTTGTGGAGTGGTTGAAAAACTAGTTTTAATGACTCCAACCTAAGTGTATGTAAAATTCCGACTTCAACTGTAAGTAGAATGATAGATCTATAACTCACATTTCTATGCAAATTTGGTTGCCCCAAAGGTTACATATTTGGGGGCCTCCCGGGTGGCGCAGTGGTCTAGGGCACAAAGTAGATGTCCTAACCGACTTGCCGAAACTATAGTTTGTTTTACAAGAAATTTGTGGAGTGGTTGAAAACAAGTTTTAATGACTCTAACCTAAGTGTATGTGAACTTCCTACTTCAACTGTAGGTAGAGTTATTAAAGTGACTATGAATAGATAATAACAAAGAGTAGCAGCAGCGTAAAGGTGTGTGGGGGGTCAATGCAAATAGTCTGATTAGATGTTCAGAAGACTTATGGCTTGGGGGTAGAAGCTGTTTAGAAGCCTCTTGGACCTACACTTGGTGTTCCGGTACTGCTTGCCATGCGGTAGTTGAAAGAACAGTCTATGACTTGGGTTGGCTGCAGTCTTTGATAATTTTTAGGGCCTTCCTCTAACACTGCCTGGTATAGAGGTCCTGGATGGCAGGAAACTTGGCCCCAGTGATGTAATGGGCCGTACGCACTACACACTGTAGTGCCTTGCGGTCGGAGGCCGAGTAATTGCCTTACCAGGCAGTGATGCAATCAGTCAGGATACTCTCGATGGTGCACCTTTTGAGGATCTGAGGACCCATGCCAAATCTTTTCAGTCTCCTGAGGGGAATAGGTTTTGTTGTGCACTCTTGTTTGAATTAGTTTGTTTTTGATGTGGACACCAAGGAACTTGAAGCTCACAACTTGCTCCACTACAGCCCCTTCGATGAGAATGGGGGCGTGCTCGGTCCTCCTTTTCCTGTAGTCCACAAATCGTTTAATTTGTCTTGATCACGTTGAGAGAGAGGTTGTTGTCCTGGCACCACACCTCCTCCCTATGATCAGGCCTATCACTGTTGTGTCATCTGCAAACTTAATGATGGTGTTGGAGTTGTGCCTGGCCGTGCAGTCATGAGTGAACAAGGAGTACAGGAGGGGACTGAGCACGCACCCCTGATGGGCCCCCGTGTTGAGGATCAGCGTGGAGGATGTATTGTTACCTACCCTTACCACCTGGGGGCTGCCCGTCAGGAAGTCCAGGATCCCGTTGCAGAGGGAGGTGTTTAGTCCCAGGGACTTTAGCTTAGTGATGAGCTTAGAGGGATGCTGATGTTGAATGCTGAGCTGTAGTCAGTGAATAGCATTCTCACTTAAGTGTTCCTTTTGTCCAGGTGTGAAAGGGCAGTGTGGAGTGCAATAGAGATTGCATCTTCTGTGGATCTGTTAGGCCAGTGTGCAAATTGGTGTGGGGCTAGGGTTTCTGGGATAATGGTGTTGATGTAAGCCATGACCAGCTTTTCAAAGCTCTTCATCGCTTTGAGTGCTATGGGTCAGTAGTCATTTATGCAGGTTACCTTAGTGTTCTTGGGCACAGGGACTATGTTGGTCTGCTTGAAACATGTTGGTTTTACAGACTCTGACAGGGAGAGGTTGAAAATGTCAGTGAAGACACTTGCCAGTTGGTCTGCTCATGTTCAGAGTACAGGTCCTGACAATCTGTCTGGCCTTGTGAATGTTGACCTGTTTAAAGGTCTTACTCCCATCGGCTGCGATCACACAGTCGTCCGGAACAGCTAATGCTCTCATGCATGTTTCAGTGTTACTTGCCTCGAAACGAGCATAGAAGTAATTTAGCTCATCTGGTTGGTCGTGTAACTGGGCAGCTCTTGGCTGTGCTTCCCTTTGTAGTCTGTAATAGTTTGCAAGCCATTACTGAGTGATAATACTGTTGTAATACATTGTAAGGAGTCTTTCATGACACTCAAATACACTAATATTGTTGATTGCAAATGAATATGGTCCATTAATGTGAACTGTGGCCTTTGTCACACAGGCCCTTGCGATGGCGATACAGGAGGCCAAGCAGCAACACCCTGACATGCTGGTGACAAAAGCAGTGGTTGTCAGGGAAACAGAGTCTCCCACTGAGGAGCAACATAGGACATCTGAGGTACGTACAGAGCTGCATGTAAACATCACTGTCATGACACCATAGTATATTGCCTCAATAAGTAGAGATAGTCATTTAGAGAGAGTGTGTTTGTGTCTGTACTGTGTGTGTGTGTTTGTGTCTGTACTGTGTGTGTGTGTTTGTGTATGTACTGTGTGTGTGTGTGTGTGTTTGTCTGTACTGTGTGCGTGTTTGTGTCTGTATTGTGTGTGTGTGTTTGTGTCTGTACTGTGTGTGTGTGTGTTTGTGTCTGTACTGTGTATGTTTGTGTGTGTTTGTGTGTGTGTGTGTGTTTCTGTACTGTGTGTGTGTCTGTACTGTGTCTGTGTGTTTGTGTGTGTGTGTGTGTGTGTGTGTGTGTGTGTGTGTGTGTGTGTGTGTGTGTGTGTGTGTGTGTGTGTGTGTGTGTGTGTGTGTGTGTGTGTGTGTGTGTGTGTGTGTGTGTGTGTGTGTGTGTGTGTGTGTGTGTGTGTGTGGGTGGGTGTTTGTGTTTGTGTCTGTACTGGGTGTGTGTGTGTTTGTGTCTGTACTGTGTGTGTGTGTGTGTGTGTGTCTGTTCTGTGTGTGTTTGTGTCTGTACTGTGTGTGTGTTTGCCTGGAAACCCTATGTTGAATTACATTAAATCAGCCAGAAATTAGCATTTGATTCAGCATTTGAAATTAGCATTTGAAAGTCCCCTCACAATCTCTACAAGCCAGAATCTTGAATAAAATATTTTAACTTACTTTACCGTTTGCCCTTGGGTTGATCCTTCTGGCGCTAGGAATGTGAGACAATATAATTACATCAACTTTTCAAAGTTGTTGTTAATAAGTAGAGATAGTAATAAGCAGAGATAGTGGTAATGTGTTCAGATTCCTATCGCCTGAAGCATGTGCAGGACCATGTAAACACGTGGACTAGCTAGGCAAGTATGCATGCATCTCCTGCACCCGGTTCAGGTGATTGAAATCTGAACGCACTTCCAGCACTTTGAAAAGTAGATGTAATTATACTTTCCTGTGGATACATTGTCTCTCATTCCTACCTTCAAAAGGACCAACCATACGGACAACCGGTAGAGTAAGTAGAATTCAATGCAATTCAACATCAGGCTTTGTGTGTGTGTGTGTGTGTGTGTGTGTGTGTGTGTGTGTGTGTGTGTGTGTGTGTGTGTGTGTGTGTGTGTGTGTGTGTGTGTGTGTGTGTGTGTGTGTGTGTGTGTGTGTGTGTGTGTGTGTGTGTGTGTGTGTGTGTGTGTGTGTGTGTGTGTGTGTGTGTTTTATAGGCTATTAGTTGGCTTTAGATATGTCATGTTATTAAAAACATCTTGTTTATCCCATTGGTTTCAGTCTGTTTCACAGGGCTGTCTGTTGCTTTCTCTCTGTTTCAGTCCTGATCGCTCAGTGGTTGCTGGGAGTGGGGACAGGAAATTACTTGATCCTCCCGTCATCTCCATGACCCCCCCACGGCAACGCCGCAAGAGGGCTACAGCAACCTGCCCACAATGTATACTACAATACAACAGACCGACCACGCTCCCAGAAACAAACCCTGTCTCCTCTACAACACAATATGCCTCTTCTCCTGTCCCTTTAACCAAAACCGACTGTGACGCAGCCTCTGACCCACGCTCAACCCCCCCAACCCCCAACCCCTCTTCCTCTGGGAAATTCCCTTTTCCCTGGGATTTTTAGAACATGACCGTTCACACAAATCTGAGAAATAGACTGCAGTGTTTATATCTCCCCAAGAGGTCTGACAGGAATTGGGCTAATATGTGTTGCCCCATGTTTAGCCATGGGATCTGTGAGAGATCAATATGGTGGTTCTGGTGTTCTACACCCCCAGACAGACTGTACATGTATGAACATAATGACATGTTAACGATTCATCACCCTTGATCAATGTAGTTCAATTAAATGATTAGTGATGAGGATGTAATCCATCTTGAGTTAAATCAGATCAACCGTCCCCCAGAACACATTGACTTACCTGTAACTACTGGTCATTTATTCGCCAGGAAGTCAATAATAGTCCAACCTTCAAAATTGCTCTCAGAAATGCTCACCATGGCGATGCATGCTCAGTGCTGACATCATGCATGTAGCATGGGGATCGGGAATGGAGTGTGAGGAGAGGGGGTTGGGGGAGGGCTGCTCTGCAGGGGCCTGTGGGATGGCTAGCCTTTAATGCTTGTTGTCACCAGTGTGACACATATATAAAACAGCTGTCTTACTAGCTTTTTAAACATTTGTAACAATAGAAGAATCCAATTTAAAGTCCAGTGTTTGCTTGTTTAAGAAATAAATCAAATAAATGTATCGATTAGCTTCTCATACTCACATGCATGGTTCTACATAGTTGAGGTAATGAACGATGCGATTACCGACCTGTCTAGGAACAGACGTCCACAGGAAGTGGTCAAGATGGCAGAACATTCAGACACATCTATATCTGAAAGATTCTGTGGAATATACTTCTGCAATGTCTAGACACTGCATGTCAACCAAAGCTGATGGGACTATACTGATAGGAGAGTCAACTGAAGGAATACGTGGACAGACACTTCTACAACATCAAGAGACTATGAGTTGGGACTCCGCTTAGCATTCAGGGTATACTAATTATATAGGCTCTGACTGTCGTTCTCTGGTTAACAACAAACAGAACCCCCCCCATTCTCCTCATCATGTTCTCCTTCCTTCGTCCTGCTGTTATCATTTCAGTCTAAAACGCTGGTCATGTAGGGCAAAAGTCAAATCACACCCTATTCACCATGTAGTGCACTACTTTAGACAAAATTAGTACACTCTACTGGGAAAAGGTTGTCATTTGAGACAAAGCCATAGTAGGACTCTTGAAGCAAAATGAGCGCTTTTCATTTAAAGTTTCTAATTATTTTATGAAATGTGAGGATATGTTTTAAAAAAGCTCTTACTTATTTATAAGAATGGTGGTGAATGTGTTTTTTTTCCTTCCCTAAAAAGTATGTGTGTGATTACTTTTTCTGTACCCTCACAGACAAAGCCTGAATTCTTAAAGTGACAAGTTTAAGCCCAAACTCCATCCTCTTGGATAGTTAGACAGGAGATGAACCAGAACAGTTGGAACCTCTTTTATGTTACAGAACAGCAAGCAATGCCTCCATAACCCTGCCTGGCTTAACCTTGTATACACTTAGAAAAAAGGGTTATTCGGCTGTCCCCATAGGAACACCCTTTTTGGTTCCAGGTTCCATCCTTTTTGGTTCCTCTTTTGAAAGGGTTCTACATGGAACCAAAAGTGTTCTTACCTGAAACCAAAAAGGGTTCTTCAAAGGGTTCTTTTATGGGGACAGCCGAAAAAACACTTTTAGGTCCTAGATGGCATCATTTTTTCTAAGCGTGTACATGTTCATAAATACTCTCTGCATAATATCCTCTTAAGCTATGCTGAACTGCTGAATATACACCAACCAGTCAGTCAGTTTGAGAAAAAAAAACCCCGATGCTGGAACAAACTGTTGAATTGACATACTATGCATTGTTCCCTGTGTGGACGAACTATGAAACATAACTGAGGATAACCAGATTCATTTTTGGAGCGTCGATCTGCGCTTATCATCTCCGATGTGATATTAATTAATTACAGCGGTCAATTTTTAACTGCTTGTGAGACTTGCAATAATTGTCTCTCTGTAGCCACCTGATGCTATTGTAATCCATTATCAGTCTACTTAAAGGAGAAAACTGTGAACTGTCTGCATATGAAAAGTATTACCAAAATGTTCCAAGATGGAGTTGAAACTAGAAGTTGAGCTCATCCACACGGAGTCTCCGTGGCCTTGTCACCGTGCTTGTCAAAACGACTCCACTCTCACTACACCCTGAAGTAACAGAGGGGATCCCTTGGACGTTGTCTTACCTGCTGTAGAGTTGTCTTTGTGAAACAGACAGTCTCAACACGTCTTTTGTATATTTTATTTCATTTTATCTGGTCAAATGACACTGGATTGTTGTTTAGGCACTTGCTTGTGGTGATAGGCAGCGACGATATTGTTAGAAGTGTGTGGTGTCGCTATATTGGACACACACCTCTCAAAATGATGACTTGCTATATAGACAATAAGAAAGAAGTTGCCCTTGTAAAGCTGATGTGCTGTTTTTTAAGGGTGGGAGTCATATTGTATGCAAATGACCATAAATACTTCTATGTGTGCATATAATTACAAATATACCGGAAGAGTGGGATGAAGTTGTGCTGATTTCATAATAGAGGATTAACAAATGTTCTATGTCTAGACTGCAGACCACTTGTGCGGTCTTATACAGTGCAATGGTTATACTGATGATGGGTGCCTTACTGTTGGATTCACCGCCACTGGAAACCATGTAATTGATTATTTTGTCTACATGTGATCTACTGACATTTCAGCCATCCACTCTCCATGTGGTGAGGTCTCGCCTCTTCCGGAGCCCTGGATGACATCACCTTTACTGTCAAAGGTGTGGGCCGTTTGCAGTCTCTTTACCTGCTCATTAATGTCCCATATAAGGATTGGGCAATACTTATGATAAGCTATGATACTCGTTCAGTGGTAGGAATAATAAGAATTGGAACTAAAATCCATTGAAGAGCAGAAAGATTACAAACACAAGGCCTAATAGGACAGAACAACTATGATTGGCTGATTCCATAGACTCGCGTGAAGTACTATCCGTTCCACTCTTCCTCTTCCATCCTTCAATTCACCTCAACCTTTTGCTCTTCATTCCCCAAGTGTGTGGTGGTGTGTGTTTGCTGTATTTGCATTCAATTTAAATGGAAAACATACATCAATAAATGTCTCATTGCGATTCACATTGTCTCTGTAATTTCATGATGAAGACAAATACTGCAAGATGTGAAAACAGGTAAAGGTCTTGAGAATGTAAGCACAGTACATTTCATTTGTTTAGTATCCTGCATTGCCATCTTGTGGCTCTTAACGGAATTGGAATTGATAATAAGATTACAGTAGTATAACATTCCATTGAGTATAATCATCAATATCCTCAAATTAAGATATTAATTAAAATGGTTATTGCTCTACCTTATTACTGCCAAGTGCCAATTTATATTTTCTTCTCATTTTGAACATTTTGACTGTCACTGGATATCTCGAAATGAAGCATGCGGCACTCCCTAGTGGATTCATGGTGAATGACAAAATTATTAATACAGATTACAGTACATCGAATAAGCATAGAGAAATAAATCCATTGAATTTCACTCACTTCTATAAATCAATAAACTTTATTCAATAACAGAGTATAAACAAACAACAGCAAAAAAAACAGAACTTGACATGGAGTAAATGGATAGTTGTACTGGTAAATCCCAAAGGGTGTAGGCCTACAGGAGGACATACCTGTCTGAGACAGAAGCCCAGACATAGTGGGTTAACGGGTAGAGATGCACAAACCTGCTCTCTTTGCGTGGTATCAAGCCATTCAGTCAGTTAGCAGATGTACAGAAAATGGCAAACACATTCATGCTAAGCGACATTTAGCTACTGTATGAAACATTTGTGCTATTACATAAAAACCAAGTTAATCAGCTCTTTAGAAAGGTTTTCATTGTATACAAATGATCTGAAGTGTACAAAAAAGTATATTACACATTTCTCGATGCATGATTCCTGCCTAAACTTCCCTTTGAACGTACTACAAACTACCTGCACTTTTGACTTCTTCACTGGACTACAAGCTACGCAATGTACTGTACCAGTTTCAAACAGCATCAGAAGACTATGGGAAAGGAAAGGATCATCAGCAGCATTTGTCTTTTCGTAAGGATGCAGTCAGTGAACCCACTAAAATGTCCCAGGCTTCCCACGTTGCCCTTAAACCATACTGAACAGCACCATGCTGTTGAAACACACCACTCCTTCATATAGAATGACAAGAGCCAGGAGGTTTTCCTGGCGAGGCCACAGGGTCAGGAAAAAACCCTGGCCCTAACTATAATATATAACTAGGACAAGGAGGTTTTCCTGACGACATAACTTGGCCCTAAGAATGACCATAGGAATATACATTGGATGGTAATAACTCAAACCCCTACAACCTGTCTATTGATGCAGTGTGTAGCTACACATCACACAGCACCTGTATAACAGACTTCTAGGTTTCTAATAGTTATTGATATATATAAGTTTAAGGCTCTTTAAGGACCTGAGGGTTTTGAACATATGATGAGGCACACACAAGGCTAAGAATAGAATAGTTACAGAGTAGACACATGGTTAACTGAGAGGATGAATAGAATAGCTACAGAGTAGACACACGGTTAACTGAGAGGATGAATAGAATAGCTACAGAGTAGACACATGGTTAACTGAGAGGATGAATAGAATAGTTACAGAGTAGACACACGGTTAACTGAGAGGATGAATAGAATAGCTGCAGAGTAGACACACGGTTAACTGAGAGGATGAATAGAATAGCTACAGAGTAGACACACGGTTAACTGAGAGGATGAATAGAATAGCTGCAGAGTAGACACACGGTTAACTGAGAGGATGAATAGAATAGCTACAGAGTAGACATACGGCTTATCAGAGGATGAATAGAATAGCTACAGAGTAGACACACGGCTAAATGAGAGGATGAATAAAATAGCTACAGAGTAGACACATGGCTAACTGAGAGGATGAGATAGAATAGCTACAAAGTAGACACACGGCTAACTGAGAGGATGGATAGAATAGCTACAGAGTAGACACACAGCTAACTGAGAGGATGAATAGAATAGCTACAGAGTAGACACACAGCTAACTGAGAGGATGAATAGAATAGCTACAGAGTAGACACACGGCTAACTGAGAGGATGAATAGAATAGCTACAGAGTAGACACACGGCTAACTGAGAGAATGAGATAGAATAGCTACAGAGTAGACACACGGCTAACTGAGAGGATGAGATAGAATAGCTACAGAGTAGACACACGGCTAACTGAGAGGATGAGATAGAATAGCTACAGAGTAGACACACGGCTAACTGAGAGGATGAATAGAATAGCTACAGAGTAGACACACGGCTAACTGAGAGGATGAGATAGAATAGCTACAAAGTAGACACACGGCTAACTGAGAGGATGAGATAGAATAGCTACAAAGTAGACACACGGCTAACTGAGAGGATGAGATAGACAGCCATATGAGGGTCCAGTCACCAGTGCAATTAAATGGCCAAGGTTGAGGAACCTGTGGAAGATGGGACTTCAAAGCAGTGCGAGTGAATAAAGTCACTCTCATCCTTTAACATAATGTCAAATTTTTCCTCGGGCATCAGTGCAATGTTTTATGGAGTAATAAAAAAATAGTTAGCAATACACACATCATTTCAGTGTTAACAATTCATACGTTTCTAAGAAGACTGAACTATGGTCTTTGCTTGACATGAAACCACAGTTACAGGTTCATTTTTTTTTACCAGAAAATGCTCTTCACTTTAGACAACAAAAGTGCTCTTTCCAACAAACTGAAAACTTTAAAAATGTATCTGTAAGTAAGTATGGGCATACACTGAACTCCACTCAACCTTGCCTTTTCTAAAAAGCCCGGACTAATTATGAATTGGTTTCAAAATAAATCTATAAAAGCTAGACATATCATACAAAAGATGCATATAAGAGATTTTAATGAAAGCTGCTTTGGTAACAACAGAGTCAAGACATCGGTGGAGTTCCTGTTCTCGCCGGCCGGCAGGGTGTCGAAAGCGGGGCCCTTTCTCTCCTTCTCATCTCAATGACTTTGCTTTCTAACGCTGCTCGTCCTCCTGCCTCTAAAACCTAAATGAATGGATCTAGTTACACCAGACGGAGGGTGTTTGTGTTCCGTTCCATTGTTGAGTTGCCTCCACATCAGATGCAATGTTCACTGGGAGCGCTTTGTCATAACGATGTTCGCGCTGTGAAAGACAATGCTATTGTACTGAGGGCTGATAAAGTAGAGACCTTGGTCGCCGAGCCAATTGCATTGGGACCTGAAAAACATGAAAATAAATGGGCTTTGTTAGTCTGTCCGTTTACGCATAAAAAGACAAGCAGCCTAGTTGGCAATTCATTGTTGAAGGCTTTTTGTGCTATTACATGCTTTGGTGATCAAACCTTGGGCATATTTACATACATTTCTGAATACAAAAATGTATTTAGGCCAGGATTCAATCCGATCGCGCTTTGTCAGCTATCCACCTTTTAAAGGCAATGTTCCCACGATCATATTGAATCCTGCCTGACTGGATGTTGTGTGTGTACCAAATAGTCCCCACACTATCTGTTACTTTTGAAGGCTTAGGGACACAAAACATTCAGGTCCCTAGTCATGACAATAAACCAGTATTGGCAATAGCTCTAAGCAACACCATTGAGATCATTGAAGTGTGAGGGAGCAGTCCACTATTGACCGACCTGGTATTCTGGGGATGGTGATCTGTCTGCTACTGCTCCCCTCTCCTCCTTCCCCAAATGGTTTGATCTGGATGAAGTACTCCTCATTCATAGGCAGGGAGAGCTCCACCGTTGTTGTGTTGGTTTCCATGACACTAGGGCGGCTGTGTCGGTTACGCTTGTAGAGCACCTAGAGACGGACCACACAGGTAAAAGGTCACCGGGAGAAACCATGACAACAGGGACTATTTCTAATTAAATCATTGTAGTCAATGCTTCGGTTTCCACTAGATAGCACGAACACAAAGTCAAATTTGAAAGGTCACCTAGGAGAAACCATGGCAACGAGCACTATTCCTAACTAAATCAATCGAGCACTATTCCTAACTAAACTAAGTCAGGGCTTAGGTTTTCACTAGATAGCACAGCCAAAAAATTGAAATTGAAATCAGATAAATTGTAGAAGCAGGGTTTATGACTTTGTGGCTGTGTTAACCAGTGATGACAAAATGGTTCCTTACTTTGTAGCCAGTGACCTCTGACTCATTTTCCAGGGCCTTGACTTGCTCCCAGTTCAGGATTATCTTGGAATTCAATGTGTTCCACATCACTTTCACCGGGGGCTGGCTGGGCGCTGAGGGACACAGACACATGTAGATGAAGATCACATGATCTCCAATAAGTCAGTGGAAACAACCTCTCTAAGGCAGGGTTGATGCTTACGTGGTTTCTTGGTGGTGACATTGACAGTGACACTAGGAGGCCCAGCCCCGGCCGTGTTGTATGCTCTCACTGTGACGTAGTAAGTGTTGCTTCCTCTCACCCCTCGGATAATGGCTGACGTCTGGTTGCCTACCGTCCTCTGGACACTGGCTGCCTCCTCCTTCTCTCTCTTCTCCCAGTACCTCAACTGAGACCAGACAGACAGAGGATAACCAGGGACATTAATGCAGACACTAGTCTGACAGGACAACTGTAAACTGGAACTACAGTGAGTGGAGTAAATTGGTATAAAAACAGCATTTCATTGTATGGTGTCACCTCATACAATGTCGTCTTTCCATGGGTAAGGTGCTTTGGTTCTGGTCACTTAGCTCATGAAGTGAGAGAGTGTTTAAATTGCGTGGTCACAAAGAAATCACCATGTGTAAAATGTCCCAGCACTCAGAGTTGACTGATTTTCAGATTTTCTGTGACACCCGAATGTCCAGGCTGAAATAGCTGGCACGGTTGACAGGACAAATATAATTTGTCTTACCTCGCAGGAACAGTTTGCTCAGGCCCACTTCCTTGGTTACTTTAATTGGTCAACAATTCATAATTCCAGTACTTTATGCATCCCATGAATGAAAATAGGCAATTTGTTTATATACTGTAAAAGCATTTGAAAAGTGAGCTGACAAAGCCACAGTTTTTTTTTACCTACAATACTGTGTGGTTTCTAGGCTAAACAACCCCCATGTCTCCTGACGCATTGCATCACAAGACTGTTCGAATAATCAGTATAGTTAGCAACGACAGACAGACAGACAGACAGACAGACAGACAGACAGACAGACAGACAGACAGACAGACAGACAGACAGACAGACAGACAGACAGACAGACAGACAGACAGACAGACAGACAGACAGACAGACAGACAGACAGACAGACAGACAGACAGACAGACAGACAGACAGACAGACAGACAGACAAGGCTGGATGGACCATTACACATAACAAGCTATTAGATCTGAGATGCCCAATGTGCATGAGCTTTGCCCTACCACCTGCCAAGTGCTCTTTTTTTCCCATTTTGGTTGGTTGCACCTGTTGGTCTGCCCAGTACAGAGCTCGCACGTGCCCTGTTGTGTCTGTTTCCCAGTCTGCCCTGTTTGGAGATTGCACGCACTCGGTAAGCAAATATGAATGGCTTGAGAAGCGGTCACCGGTCGAGTGTGTGTAGAAAGTTATAACAGTACTGCCACAGCAGCGGCAGCATAAGATTTGATTAACACTTGATAACACTTGATTTACATCATCATCAATATTCGGTCAGGTTGGTTGATACGCGCAGCAGACAGAGGCAGAAAGACAGAGAGGAACGGCTGCATCTACGACCCTCTGACCCAACTCCATCTCTTCTTCAATCAGGAGTTGCACGTGTGTCAGGGCAGCAGCAACACTGGTAGTGTCGACCAGGGCTCTCCAACCCTGTTCCTGGAGAGCTATCGTCCTGTAGGCTTTAGCTCCACCTCTAATTTAGTCCACCTGATTCTAATAATTACAGTAGCTAGTTGATAAGCTGAATAAGGTTCATTACAACTGGGGTTGAATTGAAAACCTTACAGTAAAGTAACTCTCCAGGAACAGGGTTGAAGAGCCCTGGTTTAGACTAGCTAACCACCATATATAAAATATACACACAAGCCACTAGCCAGCTAGCCATATATCATGAGTTAGACGATTATTTAAATTATGAGTTAAATAAAAGCATTGAAGATAAATCACAGTCAACAAAACAATTATCATCAACAATTAGCTGATAGCCCACCATCTTTTCCCCATGTCAGTCATGTCTTTAGGAGGCACTGTAACTTTCTAATGAAAGTAGCTTCTTTTTTCAAGTCGGTGGGGAGGGGTGGCACCCTTTATTTATGCACCTGCCCCTGAAAGTTCTGTGCACAGCCCTGCAAACACACACACACACACACACACACACACACACACACACACACACACACACACACACACACACACACACACACACACACACACACACACACACACACACACACACACACACACACACACACACACACACACACACACACACACACACACACACACACACACACAGGTAGAGAGAAACAGGAAAGAACTTGACTTACCTCATAGCCTAGAACTCTTCTCTTACTGGTGTTCCAAGGCAGGGCTTTCCATGAAACCTCAATCTCAGACGCAGACAGACTCTTGGCACGGATCCTGGTGGGCGCTCTGCCAGGCTCTGGGTTAATGATAAACATACTTTTAATTAGTTTTAAAGTATTTCAGGCTTTGAAGACCCTTAAAGTGGGTCCATCTCTTTCATCAGCGGTACAGAGAGAGAACCAGAACCAGCAGCAACAGTAGGAACCAACCATCTGCAGATGTAGATAGAAGTGCAGCGGTGTTAAAAGATAACTGTAATGACCGGGAATAAACAATCCAGAGACGCCTCTCCATTGGCCTTTAAACACACTGCTGCCCCTCTGCGTCTCAGACGGACATGACATTATTCTTTACCAACCTTCCTCTGCAGAGTAGATGGTGATGACGGGTCCGAAAGGGCCTTCCCCCTCGTTGTTGTACACTCCAACCTTCACTTGGAAGGGGGAGAAGGGCTGGATGCTCTCGTTCTTAAAGACATATTTGGAGGCTTCTGATGAGGGCACGGCAGCCTGCATCCAGCCTGTGGCTCCGGACGGTCTGAAGGCCAGCACATAGCCAAACCCTCCTCCGTTCTGCAGCTCCTCAGGAACAGGCTGCAAGAAAACACACACACACACATTGAAGCTGGTGCACAAGTAGTGAACACACACAGCCGTCCATAATAACGCGCCCTCAGCATGACAGCTTGTTAAGACATATTTCATATATTTCTGGGGACTGACTTTTATTGTTTAAGTCAACACTCCTCTAAAGATGGTTATATACATTTTATTTTACAACGCTTGGGAAAAGAAAGACATTGACTGAGAGTCATATCTATTGTGTAGTATGTAGAACTGTGTTAGAACTTTGTTAATGTCGAAGTTAGACTTGATTTTAACTCTCAAATTGAAACCAGCATTCAATAGCCATTCAGCAAAACTTTCACAACAGTGGATGATTTTCAAGCAGCTGGAATAAATATGAGTCTTCAAAACGGGACTGATTAAGAAGGAAGCTTCATATAAAAAAAGATAAGTAAAACAAAATCTTTGAAAAGTTGCTTGTGACTTTGTGAAGAACCATTCTGTTTAATTATATTATTAAAACCTCAAAGGCATTTTTCTCTCCCTAGGGTGACAGCAGCAGTTATTGCTTCTCTGTTCTTAAAAATGAAATGCCATACTTTAAGCCTGCCTGCTGTTATTAATGCAACAACGGCCCGATTCCTTAGAGAATCATGACGTCTGGCTTCCCCTCCAAGTGTGAGGGAGTACAGAAGCAGGCAGCTTGCTTACCTCCCAAGTGATGACTAATTCTGAGCGACTGCCTCCACCTCCACTCACATTAGCTGGTGGGACCTTCGGAGCTGGGGAAACAGAGGGTCATTTTTATCCTGCTCAAGTCAGTTGACACCAGCCATCAATGATAACATGATAATAACACATTCGGATAAGATTTTTTTTACATTGAAATAGCTTTCCACCATACCAGACCAACTAAATGGCAAGTAGACTCACATAAGAAACACAGAAAACAAACATGCAGAATTGAAGGGATCCATGAAAACAGTACATACATGTCTCCTTTGTCCTTGCTTGTTTGGATGGTTTGCTGGGCTCCCCGGTCCCAATGGCGTTGCTTGCCAGGACTCTGAACTCATATTCCACCCAGGGGCTCAGGTCTATTACTGTAGCTGTCAGACTGCGGCCCCCCACCACCTCAGGAACTGGCACAAAACAAAACAGCCCCCTCCCCTCAGAATGAAGCAGGTAGCAGGAAAGTGTCCTCTAGGCTGACAGGCCCACTGAGCACACTCCACAGGTGCAGGGGACTAATCAGTCAGAAGGACACATGTTGTACTCACACGCACACACACACACACACACACACGCACATCTCAAGGGTGGAGTTCACTTGGTTTCCCTGTTTGCTCATACTTAGAGCTCTGTTTATCTGGATCATAAAGGCAACTTCCCAAACTAACAGGCTTCTGCACAAAATAATTAGAACAGTACCAACCATGTAACTTTATTTAACTAGGCAAGTCAGCTAAGATCAAATTCTTATTTACAATGAGGACCTATCGGGGAACAGTGGCTGCCTTGTTCAGGGGCAGAATGACAGATTTTTACGTTCTCAGCTCAGGGATTCGATCCAGCAATCTTTCGTTTCCTTCCCAAAGCTCTAACCACTAGGCTACCTGTCTCCCCCCTCTAACCACTAGGCTACCTGCCTTTAACCACTAGGCTACCTTCCATCCCCCTCTAACCACTAGGCTACCTGTCTCCCCCCTCTAACCACTAGGCTACCTGCCTTTAACCACTAGGCTACCTTCGACCCCCTCTAACCACAAGGCTACATGCCACCCCCTCTAACCACTAGGCTACCTGCCTCCCCCTCTAACCACTAGGCTACTTGTCTCCCCCTCTAACCACTAGGCTACCTGCCTACCCCCTCTAGCTACTAGGCTAACTGCCACCCCCTCTAACCACTAGGTTACCTGCCGCCCCCTCTAACCACTAGGCTACCTGCCTCTAACCATTAGGCTACCTGCCGCCCCCTCTAAACCCTAGGCTACCTGCCTCTAACCATTAGGCTACCTGCCGCCCCCTCTAACCCCTAGGTTACCTGCCTCTAACCATTAGGCTCCCTGCCGCCCCCCTCTAACCCCTAGGTTACCTGCCTCTAAACATTAGGCTCCCTGCCGCCCCCCTCTAACCACTAGCCTACCTGCCGCCCCAGCACCATGCATGCCTACACCCTGTTGTATTGTAGATTATATAGTAGAACTGGGTGATATGGACCTACACCCTGTTCTATTGTAGATGATATAGTAGAACTGGGTGATATGGACCTACACCCTGTTCTATTGTAGATGATATAGTAGAACTGGGTGATATGGACCTACACCCTGTTCTATTGTAGATGATATAGTAGAACTGGGTGATATGGACCAATATTGCTATAAATTACCTGAATTGAAGTAATAATGATAAATAGAATGATAAGTGCACCACAGTTTTTTTTAAATGATCCTTTAAACTCCTACTATTATTGTAGCCATCAATTGTCCCATTAAATATCACCCATTAGCAAACTTATTTCATTTCAACTTCACATTTCTCTAGTATAGGCTACTTATTGTAATGAACGATATCAGCAAAATGCCTGCGATGAGTGATCGGTATGGATCTTTTTTTTGTTTATCGTCCCAGCTCTACGATATAGAATCCGGCATCCAAACTTTTGTATGGGGCACTTTTCTATGCTGTCAAATAGCTCCCTTCACTGTAAGTCAGAAATTTATCCACGTTTCAAAAAACCCTGCAGTCAAGTAAAACTGCAGTCAACCCGGTCACTGAACAATCGAGTGCCATTTTGCATCAAAGTAAAATCACTCACAGGCCTATATATATTCTCACAGGGGAGAAGAGAAAATGGAGATCAGACCCCTATATAACACTTTGATGAGGCAATGGCTGGTTGGAGAGCCTACCTGTGGTGACAGCCTGCCAGCCCAGGGAGAAGGGTGTCCTGGCCTGGATAGTGTATGTGGTAATTGGACTGTGATTATCAGGCCCCGGTCTCCAGGAGAGAGAGGCTGTGGTGTCACTGATTTCTTCTACATGGATGCTGGTAGGTGGGCCTGGGGGACCTGCAGATATGGGGCACAGCCAGGCAGGGAGCCAGAGAGAGGGGGGTGGTCAGAGAGAGGGGTGGGGGAATAGAGAGGGAGGGAGAGACAGTGAGGAAAGGGAAAAAGAGAGGCAGAGAGAGAGTGTGTGTGAGAGCGAGAGAGATATCGAGAGAGAGCGACCAAGAGCGAGAGAGAGCGCAAGAGAGAGAAGAGAGCGCAAGAGAGAGAAAGAGCGAGAGAGAGAGCAAGAGAGAGCGAGAGAGACAGAGCGGATTGTGATAAAGGCAGAGCAGGGAACAGTGGTGTCCTGATCACTGTCCACCTTCAGCAGTGGGAGTACAGCTGGCAAAATCAGTTTGGTGAGCAAACCGCAGGGAGCCTTTGTATCTCATTAAATTCAATGATATTTTCTCAACCTAAAGAGAGAGAGACACATCTCAATCTGACCATCTTTTCAACTGATCAGAGTACAATGCCTTCACATCACAATTAGAGGCATAAACAGAGAGTAAAGAAGAGAATAAACACATACTGCTTTATGTTTCACCAGAGGATTTTAGCTCCACGGATACATTGTTAGTCTGTATTAGTGATTTAAATACTTGGATGGCTCACAACTTCATCCAGCTAAATCAAGACAAGACCGAGGTACTTATTGTGGGAGTCAAAGCACAGAGAGAGCATCTAGCCGCACATTTTAATTCAGGGGCAATGAACATTGCTAAGGTGCGGCCGTTTCTCTCTCAGGCTGATACAGCGAGACTCATCTATGCTTTTATTACAAGCAGGCTTGACTACTGTAATGCTCTCCTGTCTGGTCATGAAATTGCATTTTCTATTGCTATGACCTTCAATTATCTTTCAAGGACAAGAGGATGGCTTTTCACTGACTTTCCAACATAGAATGGCTTCTGTGAGGTTTACAAGGTTTTTCCCAACAACAAGGTTTTTCAACCCATCTTGAATGTGTGACAGTGTTAACATTTGCTTGATACTTTATCATACTAAACAAGCATTTATAACATAATTAGTAAATACCAATCATTGATAGCATAAATAAAAGTATCTTTCATGAAATATTGCTTGTCCTGTATAGACACCTCGGACCACCAGGTCTGCTGCGATGGAGATACTGTCCACCTTGGTCTGCACTGCACAGGTGTACTTCCCTGCGTGTCTCAGCTGGATGTTCCGAATCATGATGTCCCCAGCAGAATGCTGCTAACATGCAACACAAACATGAACAAATAGGCACACAAAGGCACACACACACACACGGAGACACACACACACACACACACACACACACACACACACACACACACACACACACACACACACACACACACACACACACACACACACACACACACACACACACACACACACACACACACACACACACACACACACACACACACACACACACACACAATGATTAATATACTGTAGTAACATTTTAATATATGTAATTCAAATACATGAAATATGCGGATTTGACAACAATATGTGAGCAGAAAAAAATATTTGAAAAACCTATTCAGGGTCTTCGTATGCTTATTATTGTATTATAATTCTAGGGTTTAAACTATTATGTTTTTACAGGTTCTAAAAGGGTGATGGGCATTCCTATAATTGTGAGACAGGCAGAATACTTACATTTAATCATAATAATTACACAAATGTATTCATACAAATGTGCTGATTTTAGCTGTAGAAGAGTGGCCTCATTATTTCAATGTTCAAGCAAAGCTTAATAGTCTCAAGTTCTCAAGTTCTTTTCATTTTGTTTCTAATCCCACTATCATTTAATCAGCCCACCACTGAGTGGAGTCAGGACCAGTGTTAAATTGGATGTGGCAAGAGCTGCTGTATCATCACAGGGATCCATGACGTTTCAATGAAACAGCGTACAAATGTATTTAACTCCAGAGATAGTGTCATTTATCGTGGTGTCATTTATCATGGCAAAAGGAAAACGCAATTTAGATTGTAAAATATAATAAAAAAACATGACAACCTGACCATATACTGTACATGTCTCCACTAATCACTTCTGGAACAATGTTAATCATCACTCTTCTTCAGGCAGGGGAGCTAAACAAGGCTATTTGAAGGGTTTTGTTGTTACCGTAAAATGTAAATGAAAGAAGGGAAGAGTTTTGAGCCTGGTAGGCTTTTAGGGAGGGGTGGGGAATATGTAATGTATATGTCATTTCAAAATAAACTACGTGCAGCACATTTTCAGCCCATTAATACACATGATCCAAACATTCTCTGCACTGCAGATACCCTTCTCTTCATTGACCTCACTTATACTAAAGGAAGGGAAATAGTATCAATGTTCCAATGTATCACCAGCTTCACCCTTTGACCTTTCTCAGTGACATTTCTGAAGGGGGTTGAAAAATCTCTCTCTTTAATTACAATTATTTCCTTTTTTTCATGGGAGAGCAGTGGCATAAATAAAATATAAGCAATCTCCAACACAGTGTAGTAAAGATGTGTGTTTCTTCCTATTCATTATGCATTGCAGTGCTCCTGACAAGCATGGTGTAAAAGCGTGGTACTCGGCACCATTTCTCAGACATGACACTTTGATTATAAATGGGAGCCTTGATGGCCCCGCAGGATCTTAGAACCGGGAGGGAATATTCAGAGGCTTATGCACTTACACCGCCCACTTTTTCAAAGTATCCGCCGTGGTTGCCAAAGTGGATCAGCTGCTCGTTGAAGAACCAGGTGAACATGAGCTTCAGAGACGGGTCATGAGTCACCTGACACGGCAGCACGATGCTCTCTCCTACAGTCACGTCCAGTGTGGACGGTGCCGTTGTGATAATGGTCGGCTCTGGAAAACAGCACACACACTACAGTTAGTGTGAATGAAAGAAATACAACAAGCATTACATGATGGAGTACTATGTGAATTCCCCAAGCTAAGAACACTGTAAACGATTATTCCAAATGTTTTGCAAAAGGAAATGTTCTAATAACTTACATGTTTTTTAAATGACTAATTCAATGAACAGATGGCCACATGTGGAAGTAAAAACACACTAACCCAGGACAAAAAACTACTGTAATTACCAGAGTTAGTCAGTTTTAGCCAGCCAGAGTTTACAGTGTGGGAACTAATGGCTTGTCTCCCTGTACAGATGTAGGACTTCATTTGATCCCCCTGATGCAGTTGAACTTTCCAGAAAAGCAGGACATGTAAAACTTGTAGTGTATTTGAGGTTTAAAAAGCTTTCTGAAGTTTGTCATTTCCACCTGATTTTCCCTTATGGAAAATGCATCAACCCCTACACAAATGACCATTAATTATAATCCACATTTTCTGTTGCTTCATTATTATTTTCCTGCTGTAGTAAACTGGCTCAAGTTAAGATCCTAAATATGTAACTATATGTTAACTTGAGCCAGTGTACTATATATATATATATATATATATATATATATATATATATATATATATATATATATATATATATATATATATATATATATATATATATATATATGTCACTGTGAGCTCAGCCTTCAGTTAGTAGGTACAGTAACTCCCCCATCTGCAGACTGCAGTGCAGAACCCCAGACTGCTGCAGCCAGTCAAAGAACAATAAACACAAGTAGGGCTCCTCCTTCACAACACATTCTCTATTCAAGTCTCTGCATGCATGTGGTGTGTTGCTGTTGTTTCACTGGGGAATTAGACAGCATCCCTCATCTCCAGCATGAGTGTGAGCAGAGACAAGGAGGATAGGAGCACGAGAGCAGAATGATCAGAGAAATAGGAGCCGCTTTGTTCTGATGCTGTACAATGCTTGTCTCCCTCTTGGGGGTGCTGTGAGTACTCGGTTGAAATATCCACTGAGCGCCGACTAAATTAACCACGGCAAATGATCCCTGGACAGGCAGCCATAGATTCCTGCAGAAAATGCAGGCAGTGCAGTCGTCATCCAGAGCAAATTCGATACCTGCATTGTGTTTCCTTTATGTGAGTTATCTAGTCTCTTTCTATTATCAGAGCAGAGTGATATCAGCTGGTGGGTTTGGTTAGACTACAATGTGATGGTGTTTTAAAGGCTCAGCCCTATTCCAGGGAAGATGAAATGTGGGGCTATCACGTGACACAGTCAGACCCTTACAAAAGGGACATTTGCAGAGAGAACACATTTATTAAATGTCCATCAATGCCAAAAGGGTTGAAAGGGAGAAAAAAGGAGACAAATCTACGCCTCCTCTTTCCCGACAGGTGCCTTGGGAGAACATGGCAAGAGGAGCGTCAATGTTTTTTGGTTCCTTACAGTAATGCCAATGGGCTTTTTTACAGTCTTCTGATCACATGTTTTTTGCACTCTTCTCAGTAAAGTATCCTTATCACATGTTTTTTGCACTCTTCTCAGTAAGGTATCCTTATCACATGTTTTTTGCACTCTTCTCAGTAAGGTATCCTTATCACATGTTTTTTGCACTCTTCTCAGTAAGGTATCCTTATCACATGTTTTTTGCACTCTTCTCAGTAAGGTATCCTTATCACATGTTTTTTGCACTCTTCTCAGTAAGGTATCCTTATCACATGTTTTTTGCACTCTTCTCAGTAAGGTATCCTTATCACATGTTTTTTGCACTCTTCTCAGTAAGGTATCCTTATCACATGTTTTTTGCACTCTTCTCAGTAAGGTATCCTTATCTCTTCTCAGTAAGGTATCCTTATCACATGTTTTTGCACTCTTCTCAGTAAGGTATCCTTATCACATGTTTTTTGCACTCTTCTCAGTAAGGTATCCTTATCACATGTTTTTTGCACTCTTCTCAGTAAGGTATCCTTATCACATGTTTTTTGCACTCTTCTCAGTAAGGTATCCTTATCACATGTTTTTTGCACTCTTCTCAGTAAGGTATCCTTATCACATGTTTTTTGCACTCTTCTCAGTAAGGTATCCTTATCACATGTTTTTTGCACTCTTCTCAGTAAGGTATCATTATCACATGTATTTTTTGCACTCTTCTCAGTAAGGTATCCTTATCACATGTTTTTTGCACTCTTCTCAGTAAGGTATCCTTATCACATGTTTTTTTTTGCACTCTTCTCAGTAAGGTATCCTTATCACATGTTTTTTGCACTCTTCTCAGTAAGGTATCCTTATCACATGTTTTTTGCACTCTTCTCAGTAAGGTATCCTTATCACATGTTTTTTGCACTCTTCTCAGTAAGGTATCCTTATCACATGTTTTTTGCACTCTTCTCAGTAAGGTATCCTTATCACATGTTTTTTGCACTCTTCTCAGTAAGGTATCCTTATCACATGTTTTTTGCACTCTTCTCAGTAAGGTATCCTTATCACATGTTTTTTTTGTACCAATTTATACACCTAATGACATGTCAATGTCAAGCCGAAGTGCTGAGAACATACAGGTGAAACGTCCAATGCAAACAGACACAGCAGCCTCTCCCCTAATGTGACAGCAGGTGTTCTAAAAAATAATGGGGCCAGATGTATGGTCATGCCTAGTTAGCTCTGAGGCTGACCAGAGCAATTCATTCACTGTAAAGATGGGAAAACTTCTCCTATTACTCAACTCAATCATCATTTGCGACAGGTCGTATGGATAACCCTGGTTGGTTACATGACCTCAGCTGACTGAGCAGAGCTCTCCAGCGTCATTTGATTGATATCTATATTGTATAATGCCTTGTTACCTACTGTATAAAAGCGAGGAGAGTACCCATCTCACTAAGCAGGGTCAATCAGAGACAAGACAGAAAGCTTGTAACCACCCCGGCAGATAGATCTCACTACTCCGGGGACGGTGGGGAGGTGGAGCAGCAGAAAAACCGGAGGCAGAAAAGGCATAGTAATAATGTTAAGGGGGGGGGGGGGAGAGCAAGGCAAGAGAGAGAAGGCTGGGCTGTTTACAGTGTGAATTAATGTGGGCTCCATCCTCTCTGGTCTCTGTGGCTCGCGGCTGACACGCTTCACTCTGCCAGTGCCTCTGCCCAGCCGCTGCTCATCTCACAAACAGCCAGTCATACATGAATAATGCTCTCCGATGAAACTGTAGATACTGTCACTGAGGAAGAGACGCCCCATCAACCGCTGTGGAGACTCCTCCCCAAGTTGAATGGCCTTAGGTGGGGTGTGTAAATGTGTACTCCTCTCTGGTGTACATATTCTTAAGGCCCTCCGCTTAAGGGTGGCTGTGTGCACTTGAATAATGCATTAGGAGCATTCCAGAGTCACGTGGTTGAGGAGTCTTCAGATATAACAGGCAGAGCGAGGCAAGACCTTCCAAGCTCAGAGCCACACGGCTGCTCCCCGGTGAAGAGGGTTCAAAGAAATACAAACACCATGTGTAAAGGGTTTTCACTGGGAGGTCACAGGGCCTTTGTTAACATACCAACCTGTTTGAATAGGTGAGGGCTACACAAAGTCTCTTTGAACAGAGCTGGCGCTCATAGTACCAACCTACATGACTTGAGTAGTACTTTGGTTCCTCGTTATTGTCCCTATGCATTCCATAATGTCACTCAATACTTCAGAATAAAGTATACTGTAACTAACTAACTTCTTATAGGGTGTCTGCAAGAGATAAATTGTTCAAACCCAATCTTCATTTCCCAGCCTTTTAGATCAAGGAAACACATTGGAAGTCCTTTATCATGCTGAGCAAAACAAATTCTTCCAAAGCCATTCAACATGAATATTCCACATTTTCCTCAAGACACAAACATGATTCTCTCAAGGACAAACCTCAATGGAGCATTGGTTGGTGAGCAAACTTTGTGTAAATAATGAGACATATTCTAGTGAGCTGCTCTCAATACTCTATTCATACTGTCTATAATAGTACATTTGTAGCTACCTACTTATAAGATATTGGGTTATATTAACATTTTACATAAATGTTCCTTCGGCTTCAACAAGGCATCAATAACCACAGTCTGAATCTCTGACTCATCTCTGACTCATTGCAGATTAATAGCTTGTGCAGTCGAAACACCTTACAGAAGTCAGTCTGAAATCTATATGTTTTTTGGATAATTTTATTCTGCCCACAACCCTTGAAAGAGCACCACATAAATCGTCCAGACAACTTATCTTCTGTCCTGCACCTACGGAAAATCACACCACTGGAAGTGACAAAAGCAATGACCACTGCCACCTCTCTGAATTGAGTTTTAGACTTTTGTGATAACCTGCTGATCCAAGCAATCCTTTTTAAAGCACAACACAGGACAGAAAGACACCTTCAAATGTTATTGGAGAGGTGACATGATGACAGAAAAACACATTGTTGAAAAAGAAACATGCTGAATAATCTCATATACTACTGAGCCTCTGCATTATTTCTCAGACAAAGTAATATAAGATGAATTGCCATCTCAGACATCCACAAACTCAATGTTGAGGAGTTTTGAGGCCATTGATCAGCTGTACCGTTGCAAATTGCATGATTCCATCTCCACTGTGATCAATATTCCGAGAGTCCATTTCCTAATCAAGACTGATGAAAGTGGTTAATATCCCCTCAGTGTTGAACTAACGGAGACATGAACAGGGTTCATCTGTTTTGACTCCTCCTCTGCTGTTGTCTAGGTGGTTTATTCACATCCACAATAAATGAATGCATTGTGACACGTATTTCTCAGTATCCATATAGCCACAGTCAATTTGAATATCTCCTATAAGGGATGCTCTCGCTGCAGAAATTCCCCCAACAAAACAGGTTTCCAATTCTCAATGAAATAGTGCATGTAAATGACCCTGTCCCATTTTCCCTACAGTATCGATTGTGACAGAAAGGCTCAAGATCATATAGGAGAACATTTGTACATCAGCCCCAGAATGCAGCTGTCACATACAGTACTTACTGTATGATGACAGAAACTAAACCATCAACTTAAGCTCATATATTGCCTTTCATGTGAATAATTAAGAGGATAACAGCTGGGCCTATATACAGAGCAAAGAAACACACAATAATATTTATTTAGAGTCAGGTTAAAAACTCATAGATGGGTCATCAACCTGAACCCAGAATGACAGTTACAGGCTTTCAGAGCCCCTCTTTCTCTCTGCACAGTGAACTGTTGGGGGGAACCTACATGTTCATTCACAGTAGGTGATAAATGGTTAAAGGGGCTCTGTAGAGTGTTAATAAATAACGCTAAACTCTTTATGTCAAAGGTTTTTGTTGCCACGCATGCCTGTGCAGAATACAATGCGTAACAATGATGTGTGGTGCATCGCTTTCACTAGCGCACCAAAACCAGACTGCAGAAACCATATCCCACGAAAGACTGTTGTCTTTAGAGTGCGAGTTGAAGGCTGAATTTTGCCGGACTTGAAATCAGATCTGCAACTACTTGAGCCAAGATGTCTTTGCTCATGTCCTCTATTCAGCTGATGGTGTCATTTTGAAAGAGGAATTTGGGATAACTTCTGCCTCATGCTGTAGATTGAACAGCAATGCACTGTAATGTACATAGCCATTTATCCAGGTGGGAATACTGATATGTTTTCATTTCTTCACTTTAATTTAAGCATGGTCATTCCAGTTTTCTGTGGTAGCAGATGATTATAGAGATGAAACGAGCAGGGCATGCAGTGAATGAGGCATGCAGTGAATGAGGCATGCAGTGAATGAGGCATGTAGGTGATAAAGTGAATGAGGCATGCATGTTGAGTGTGAATGAGACATGCAGTGAATGAGGCATGCAGTGAATGAGGCATGCAGTGAATGAGGCATGCAGTGAATGAGGCATGCAGTGAATGAGGCATGCAGTGAATGAGACATGCAGTGAATGAGACATGCAGTGAATGAGGCATGCAGTGAATGAGGCATGCAGTGAATGAGGCATGCAGTGAATGAGGCATGCAGTGAATGAGGCATGCAGTGAATGAGGCATGCAGTGAATGAGACATGCAGTGAATGAGGCATGCAGTGAATGAGGCATGCAGTGAATGAGGCATCAGCAGAAAGCTATCCGTGGCAAGGTGCACTTGAAGCTCTCTCTCCACATCCTTGACCGCTGACTTTCTAGCATTTATAATATATGAAATATGTCTTTCATTATTAATCAGGAGAGTAAACAGTGATGGGCTGTTCGCTCTTTTAGAAGTGCTTTTTTTGGGAACCGAATCACATCGGTGAAAGAACCGTTCATTTGGCTCCCTGATTTGCATACAGCTACTACTGCTTGTTGAGCTTCAAACAACAATTATCTGCAAATAAGTTACAAAATAATTATCTGAAGATGGTAAAAGCTCACTGCAGAAACAATAAATAGTTGGAAGAGCAGTGAGTCATGTTTTAAATTGTAATGTGCATATCACATCTGGCATAATGGTAGCCTACTTTTTGGGTTTTAGATTAGAGATTAGCACATTTTTCATGGTTCAATGTTGTTTTGTTTGCGAGCTAAATTATGCATCTCTTTTACGGTGATGCAGTTAACCAAAAATATTTGGAAAGCCCATCACTAGTGGACATGCTGTAATATGCATTATCTGCAGGTACTATCGGTGCTTCATTTTATAGCTAGAGGACTCCTGAAGTATAATTTGTGTCTAAATCTGTTGTCATCTATTATTATTTTTTTTGCTAGCTTGGGCCATCTACACTACTTGACCTGCTCGTTGAACATCTCATTCCAATATCATGGGCATTAAAATGGAGTTGGTCCCCGCTTTGCTGCTATAACAGCCTCCACTCTTCTGGGAAGGCTTTCCATTAGATGTTGGAACATTGCTGCGGGGACTTGCTTCCATTCATTCACAAGAGCATTAGTGAGGTCAGGCACTGATGTTGGGTGAATAGGTCTGGCTCGCAGTCGGCGTTCTAATTCATAATAAAGGTGTTCAATGGGGTTGAGGTCAGGGCTCTGTGCAGGCCAGTCATGTTCTTCCACACCGATCTCAACAAACCATTTTGTCTCTTGTATAATATATTCTACATATTAGTTTATACTGGATTAAGCGTTCATTTTTCTTAAGTGCAATTTCATTTGTTATGATTCCAACTTTCCCTCCATATTGTGCCAACATTAGTTCTTTCTAAGTCTTGGTTCCAATAGTTAAGAGACTGTCAGATGGATATGCTTTCTGCAATCTGCAAAGTTGTATATATCTTCCCTATCACATGGACATCCTTTTCTGACTCAAATAAGATTATCTTAAGGTTGTCCAAGATTTTGTGATATGTAACTTCTAAGTTTCATATATTTGAAGCTTCATTGGTCAGTCCAAATTTACTTTTTAATTCTGTCAAATACATGTTATTCCTGTTACCAAGTCATTTACGGTTTCTATGCCTCATCTTTACTACAGGCTGTTCACCTACTAATCTCACCATTACCCCCCTCTGGGTCTCTGATCACTACTTTGTTTCCTTTTTTCTGTCTCCCTCTCCTCCAACCAACCCTAGCCACTCAGCCCCTACCCAGATGGTCATGCTCAGTGGCAATCTTCGCTCTCTTTCTCCCACTACTCTATCCTCTTCACTCCCTTCTGCTAAATCCTTCCTCCTCCCATCTCCGGATTCTGCCTTTTCGACCCTACTCCCTGCCTTTCTGCATCCTATGACTTGCAAAGTCTCCTTTCCTCTTGGCCGGCTCGGCCCTGCCCTCCTTCTAAGTGGCTGAATCACTTATTGCGAGCTTACAGAACAGGGCTATGGGCAGCTGAGCAAAAATGGAGGAAAACTAAACTTCCGGACAACCTATCATCCTTTCATTCCCTTTTATTCCTATGTAACCCATCCCCTCCTCCCTTCTCCAGATCTCTGGAGACCTCCCATTCCTCACTTCCTTCCTCAACTCAACCCTGACCCCTGGCTGCATCTCTTCCAACTTAAAAATGGTCAGAGTTCCTTGCCTCCTAAAGAAACCAATACTTGACCCCTCTGATGTCAAAGACAGACCAGTATCTCTTTCTTTTATTTCCAAAACACTTGAGTGTGCTGTCTTTGACCAACTCTCTCACAATATTTCTCAGAATTATCTTCTTGACGCTAACCAGTGAGGCTTCAAGACTGGTCACTCAACCAAGACTGCTCTCCTCTGTATCAGGGAGGCTCTCCTCACTGCCAAAGCTGACTCTCTCTCCTCTGTTCTCATCCTCCTAGATCTATCTGCCGCCTTTGACACCGTGAAACCATCAGATCTTTCTCTCCATCTGTGTCTGCACCAAGTACTTACACTACTGGTGTCCCCCAGGGCTCAGTTCTAGGCCCTCTCCTCCTCTCTGTATACACCAAGTCACTCGGCTCCCTCATATCCTCACATAGTCTCTCCTAACCTTGCTATGCTGATGGCACGTAACAACTTTTCTCCTTACCCCCTTCTGACACCCAGGTGGCAACACGCATCTCTGTGTGCCTGGCAGATATCTCAGCACGGTTATCCGCCCAACACCTCAAGCTGAACCTAGAGAAGACGGAGCTGCTCTTCCTCCCGGGGAAGGCCTGCCCACTCCAAGGCCTCTCCATTACGGTTGACAACTCCACAGTGTCCCCCTCCTAGACCCTGGACAACACCGTGTCATTCTCTGCAAACATCAAAGCAGTGACTCGCTCCTGCAGGTTCATGCTCTACAACAGTGATCACAAACATTTTCTGAGTCAAGATCACTTGAGTAGTCAAAAAGCAAGCCCAAATCTACCGCTCAGATCTTTTAATAAACATGACTTAAATGTAACATTAACCAAAAAAAAACAGTTGTGTAGGAATTAGGTTTGTGCAGTAGGCCTAATACATTATTACAGCATATTGGCTATATGTGTCACGCCTTGGTCATTGTATTTTGTGTTTTTGTTATATGTTTGGGTAGGCCAGGGTGTGACATGGGTTTATATGTTGTGTTTCATTTGGGGTTTGTATTAATTGGGATTGTGTATGATTAGGGGTGTGTCTAGTTAGGCTTGGCTGCCTGAGGCGATTCTCAATTGGAGTCAGGTGATTCTCGTTGTCTCGGATTGCGAACCGTATTTAGGTAGCCTGGGTTCGCGTTGTATTTCGTGGGTGTTTTTGTCCTGTCTCTGTGTTGTTGTCACCAGATAGGCTGTAATTAGTTTCACGTTTCGTTTTTTTTTTTTATATCAGTTATTTCATGTACCACGTTTTCATTCATTAAAGTCATGAGTAACCTACACTCTGCATTTCGGTCTGACTCTCTTCTTACAACAGACGAACGTCGTTACAGAAACACCCACCACTCACAGACCGAGCAGTGTGTAAACTGGCAGGATCTAAAGGAGGACGTTATGGACGGTAGAGGCATGGATTATACGACGTGGGAAGAAATTGACAGGTGGGCGGCCGACCCAGAGCGAGTGCAGGAGCCCGCCTGGGATTCGCTTCAGCAGTGTGAAGAGGGCTACAGGCTAATGGAGTCTAAGAGGAAAACACGGCGACGCAGAGCGAAAACCGAAAGTAAGAGAGCGGGGAGAGCGCAGAGAGAGAGTAGCTGAGTCAGGAGTCAGACCTGAGCCTACTCTCCCTGTTAATTGTGAGGAGCAGCAGTATGAGGACTTCTGTTCTTGGGAGATGATATTAGACGGTAAAGGACCCTGAGCGCAGCCGGGAGAATATCGCCGTCCCAAGGATGAAATAGACGCAGCTAAAGCGGAGAGGCGCAGGTATGAGGAGGCAGCACGGCGACGCGGTTGGAAACCGGAAAAACAGCCCCAAAAAATTATTGGGGGGTGGCTAAAAATGAGAATAGTTATGCCAGGTAGGAGACCTGCGCATACTCCCTGTGCTCACCGTTGGGCTAGAGAGACAGGGCAGGCACCGTGTTATGCTATGGAGCGCACAGTGTTTCAAGTGCAGGTGCAGAGCCAGGTGCGGCACATACCAGCCCTTCCTATTGGCCGGGCTAGAGTGGGCATCGAGCCAGGTAAGCTTGGGCAGGCTCGGTGCTCAAGAGCTCCAGTGCGCCTGCACGGTCCGGTCTATCCAGAGCCACCTCTACACACCAGTCCTCCGGTAGCAGCTCCCCGCACCAGGCTTCCTGTGCGTGTCCTCGATCCAGTACCACCAGTTCCAGCACCACGCACCAGGCCTCCAGTGCGCCTCGCCTGTTCAGCGCAGCCAGCGCTTTTCTCCCCTCCTGCGCTGCCGGAGTCTCCCGCCTGTTTAGCGCAGCCAGAGCCTTTCTCCTCTCCTGCCCTGCCGGAGTCTCCTGTCTGTCCAGCGCCGCCAGTGCTCCCAGTCGGCCCAGCACGGCCAGTGCTCCCAGTCTGCCCAGCGCGGCCAGTGCTCCCAGTCTGCCCAGCGCGGCCAGTGCTCCCAGTCTGCCCAGCGCCGCCAGTGCTCCCAGTCTGCCCAGCGCGCCAGTGCTCCCAGTCTGCCCAGCGCCGCCAGTGCTCCCAGTCTGCCCAGCGCTGCCAGTGCTCCCAGTCTGCCCAGCTCCGCCAATGCTCCCAGTCTGCCCAGTGCTCCCAGTCTGCCCAGTGCTCCCAGTCTGCCCAGCGCCGCCAGTGCTCCCAGTCTGCCCAGTGCTCCCAGTCTGCCCAGCGCCGCCAGTCTGCCCAGTGCCGCCAGTCTGCCCAGCGTCGCCAGTCTGCCAGGATCCGCCAGAAGTGCCAGTCTGCCAAGATCTGCCAGAAGTGCCAGTCTGCCAAGATCTTCTAGATCGACCAGACAACCTGAATCATCCAGTTCCACCAGCCAGCCAGGATTTACCGGAGCCTACTACATGCCTGAGCTTCCTCTCAGTACTGAGCTTCCTCTCAGTACTGGGCTTCCTCTCAGTACTGGGCTTCCTCTCAGTACCGGGCTTCCCCTCAGTACCGGGCTTCCCCTCAGTACCGGGTTTCCCCTCAGTACCAGGCTGCTTCTGTCCCGAGCTGCCCCTCAGTCCCGGGCTGCCCCTCTGTCCCGGGCTGCCCCTCTGTCCCGGGCTGCCCCTCTGTCCCAAGATGCCCCTCTGTCCCGAGATGCCCCTCTGCTGCCCCTCTGTCCCAAGATGCCCCTCTGTCCTGAGATGCCCCTCTGTCCTCAGATGCTCCTCTGTCCTGAGATGCCCCTCTGTCCTGAGATGCCCTCTGTCCTGAGATGCCCCTCTGTCCTGAGCTGCCCCTCTGTCCTGCTGCCCCTCTGTCCCGAGCTGCTGTCCCGAGCCCTCTGTCCCGAGCTGCCCCTCAGTTATGTGGGGATCTGGGTGAGGACTATTAGGCCATGGTCGGCGGAGAAGGTGGATGATCCCAGGACGCTAAGGGGAGGAACTAGGACATTAATGGAGTGGGGTCCACGTCCTGAGCCAGAACCGCCACCATGGACAGACGCCCACCCGGACCCTCCCTATGCTCTTGAGGTGCGTCCTGGAGTCCGCACCTTAGGGGGGGGGGGGTTCTGTCACGCCTTGGTCATTGTATTTTGTGTTTTTGTTATATGTTTGGGTAGGCCAGGGTGTGACATGGGTTTATATGTTGTGTTTCGTATTGGGGTTTGTATTAATTGGAATTGCGTATGATTAGGGGTGTGTCTAGTTAGGCTTGGCTGCCTGAGGCGATTCTCAATTGGAGTCAGGTGATTCTTGTTGTCTCGGATTGGGAACCGTATTTAGGTAGCCTGAGTTCGCGTTGTATTTTGTGGGTGTTTGTTCCTGTCTCTGTGTTGTTGTCACCAGATAGGCTGTAATTAGTTTCACGTTTCGTTTGTTGTTTTCTTATATCAGTTATTTCATGTACCGCGTTTTCATTCATTAAAGTCATGAGTAACCTACACGCTGCATTTCGGTCTGACTCTCTTCTTACAACAGACGAACGTCGTTACAATATGTCTATACCGCCAATATTGTTCTTCTCAGACCATATTATATTTCAAAATGATTTTTCCCAGTCAGATCTCGTTTTCCCCCCCTCAGTTCTCAGTTGTAATGAACGCACTAAAATCAGAGATTTCCGGGTTCCCAGTTGTTTTGAACACAGCACTATTCTCAGTAGAGGGAGAGAGTAGCAGACGGTCCACCTCTCATGGTCCCTGCTCTCTCCTTACTTTCCTCCGGTGAGACTGACAAGAGAGAGGGGACACCATCTTCTACCTGCTCTCTCCTTCCTTTCCTCCGGTGAGACTGACTAGAGAGAGGGGACACCATCTCCTACCTGCTCTCTCCTTCCTTTCCTCCAGTGAGACTGACCAGAGAGAGGGGACACCATCTTCTACCTGCTCTCTCCTTCCTTTCCTCCGGTGAGACTGACAAGAGAGAGGGGACACCATCTTCTACCTGGTCTCTCCTTCCTTTCCTCCAGTGAGACTGACCAGAGAGAGGGGACACCATCTTCTACCTGCTCTCTCCTTCCTTTCCTCCAGTGAGACTGACCAGAGAGAGGGGACACCATCTTCTACCTGATGGCGAAACTCAAGTCGCACCTCATCTGCCTCATGCACAAATTCATGTTGTTCCTTTTACCAGAGAAAATGAAATATTCATTGATATTAAAATAGACACGCCAAGCTGCTAATAATAATACAAATGCAGGGCTATCGATACACTTGGCTACTCATTCATTGCAGCTGCAGTGCAAGTGGAAGTTGGGAGAAGCACGTTTAGTTTTGAAATAGTGTTGAATAAAAACAGTGTTGACAGTTCTGAATAAAAAGACACAAACTCACTCATAAAAACAACAGCTCTTTTCTGTATTCTTTGTATATCTCTCATCATGGTTTTAAAAGTCATGAAATCTCACGTAGTGTCAAACTTCACTGTCGCATAGTCGTGGAATCGAGCTACCCGATCTCCCTGTCCGCCGGGGAGGCGGAGTATGTGTTTTTAGACAAATTAAATGGTAACTGAGAACACTTTGCCTACCCGGTGCGCAGGGCTTCTGAATCAAGTGGTTGTAGTTCTTGCATGTCACCCCACTGCTCTGCACATTCCATTGGCTTCCAGTCGAAGCTTGAATCCACTACAAGACCATGGTACTTGCTTACAGAGCAGCAAGAAGAGCTGCCCCTCCCTACCTTCAGGCTATGCTCAAACCCTACACCCCGACACTAGCACTCCATTCTGCCACCACTAATCTCTTGTGAACTAACACTCACACTTAACTCCCCCCCTTACTAGCTCTGACTTTGCTGAAAGCTACATTATTGAGGAAAAATGTACTGAATATGAATGTGATATGTGTTTGTCCCACCTAGCTACAGTATCTAAAGATGAATGCAACTGTCCATCGCTCTGGATAAGAGCTTCTGCTAAATGACAAATGTAAAGGTAAAATGTATCAGGACACCTCACTTATGCAGTTACAATCTACAGTATAGGATAAGCTGTTTTCAATAGAACAACATCAATCATGAAATAATTGCACCTATGAGATTTGTTAGGGGCCACAAAAGGTGACCGATCAGTGTTTCTATGGCAACCATTTTGCAATGATAAAACGCAAGGGAATTCCAAAAGGTATTTCAACCGAGCACCTTTTAACTCTGCATTTCAAAGGACTTTGGATATTGCTTAGTTGTAGAGGGAGGAAAATTCAATGGACCCTTGAACAAACATGAGACAGTACTCCACAGCAGCGACTTTGTCTTCTATGCTACTGTAACATTACACTTTAAAGGGAGACAAAACTTATACCATTTCTCATCGCACTGTCACATGCGTTAAAAGCCTCTCTGTATTATTGAGATATCAAGACTCATCCCATCCCCTAGTGCCTTCAATAGTACCATTCAGGATCAGCAATATACTGAGCTGACGTCAAGGGGTGGGAAAGTGTTTTACCATTCGTTTTCATTCAATAATGAAAACGTTTGTCTTTCACTCAGACCATCCGATTTCTGCCTCAGCATCACGGTCAAATGTTTAAATAACACTAAACGTTCAATCTCAAATAAGAAGAAATACAGTTGAAGTTTACATACACCTTAGACAAATACATTTAAAATAAGTTTCACAACTCCTGACATTTAATCCTAGTAAGAATCCCCTGTCTTAGGTCAGTTAGGATCAACACTTTATTTTAAGAATGTGAAATGTCAGAATAATAGTAGAGAGAATTATTTATTTCAGCGTTTATTTCTTTCAGCACATTCCCAGTGGGTCAGAAGTTTACATACACTCAATAAGTATTTAGTAGCATTGCCTTTAAATTGTTTAACTTGGGTCAAATGTTTTGGGTAGCCTTCCGCAAGTTAACAACAATAAGTTGGGTGAATCCTCACCCATTCCTCCTGACAGAGCTGGTGTAAATGAGTCAGGTTGGTAGGCCTCCTTGCTCTGTAAACTCCTTCCAGACTCATAATAACTTCTTATGACTGGGGCAGTATTGAGTAGCTTGGATGATTAAGGTTCCCAGAGGTGCCCAGAATAAACTGCCTGCACCTCAGTCCCAGTTGCTAATATATGCATATTATTAGTTTATTTGGATAGAAAAACACTTGGAAGCTTCTAAAACTGTTTGAATGATGTCTGTGAGTATAACAGACCTCATATGGCAGGCGAAAACCTGAGAAAAAATCCAACCAGGAAGTGGGAAATCTGAGGTTGGTCGATTTTCAACTCAGCCCCTATTGAAGATACAGTGGGATATTGGTCATGTTGCACTTCCCAAGGCTTCCACTAGATGTCAGCATTCTTTAGAAACTTGTTTGATGCTTCTACTATGAAGGGGGGCTGAATGAGAGGGGGATGAGTCAGAGGTCTGCTAGCAGTCACGCGCTGGTCACGCGCATTTCACATGAGAGGTATCTCCCGTTCCTTTGCTTTTCTGAAGACAAAGGAATTCTCCGTTTGGACTATTATTGAAGATTTATGTTAAAAACATCCTAAAGATTGATTCCATACATCGTTTGACAAGTTTCTACGGACTGTAAAGGAACTTTTGGACATTTAGTCTGCAACTAGTGAACACGCTTTGTGAGTTTTGATTTGTTTACCAAACGCGCTAACAAAAGTAGCTATTTGGACATAAATGATGGACATTATCGAACAAATCAAACATTTATTGTCGAACTGGGATTCCTGGGAGTGCATTCTGATGAAGATCATCAAAGGTAAGTTAATATTTATAATGTTATTTCTGACTGCTGTTGACTCCAACATGGCAGATATGTGTATTTGTTGTCTGAGCACTGTACTCAGATTATTGCATGGTTTGCTTTTTCCGTAAAGCTTTTTGGAAATCTGACACAGCGGTTGCATTAAGGAAAAGTGTATCTAAAGTTCCATGCATAACACTTCTATTGTCATCAACATTTATAATGAGTATTTCTGTAAATTGATGTGGATCTCTACAAAATCTCTGGATGCTTTTGGAACTACTGAACATAACACGCCAATGTATACTGAGATTCTTTGATATAAATATGAACTTATCAAACAAAACAAACATGTATTGTGTAACATGAAGTCCTATGAGTGTCAGCTGATGAAGATCATCAAAGGTTAGTGATTATTTATTCTCCGTTTCTGTTTTTTTGACTCCTCTCTCCTCATATCTTATATTCTTGGCATGAGTATCAGGAAGTTGAAATTGGGCACGCTATTTGTCCAAAAGTTAAAATGCTGCCCCCTATACCTTAAGACGTTAAAAAGGTGGCAACCCTACTTTCCAATTCCAACCTAAA
This sequence comes from Oncorhynchus gorbuscha, assembly GCF_021184085.1. Taxonomy (NCBI): domain Eukaryota; kingdom Metazoa; phylum Chordata; class Actinopteri; order Salmoniformes; family Salmonidae; genus Oncorhynchus; species Oncorhynchus gorbuscha. The sequence continues at coordinate 63,965,494 of NC_060190.1, read as the reverse complement.
TAAATACAAAGAGACAGAAAGATCTACAGCATAATAAAGATACAGCTGGCTGTCATTAACACTTGTTTTATACCAATAATCAATTGTAATATTAATGTACAATGAGATCAACATCAGACACTTTGGACTGTGAATCAGGCCTAACTGACAACTTTTTATCCTTGGGAACAAAGCAGTGGAAAGGGGGATTAATAGCAAAAACATTATAGACAAGCGAAACACACCACCAACAAGGAAAGCAATCATATCACAACCCAACTGAACCAAAAAAACAAAGAAAAAATATCAGAAATACTCCAAGCAATGAAAAACAGGTGAGAATACCACTGCCCCCTTACAGCAGCAGGACATAAAAAACAGCAGCATGCACAAAACAAAGCCTCCCAATTCACAACACCTAACACCCGTCTCTCATTCATTTTTAATGAAGTATAATAAGTTCCAGCAACAGAGCAGAAACCCGATCTTCGGTCCCACAGGGTGACTCCTTCAGATGATCTCACAAACACTGCTCTCCTTTTAATCCCTTCTACTCTTTCTTTATACTGTACTGAGAACCTGTTTGGTCTGAAGGTCTGGAGACAGTGCTGAATATTCACTACAGTACATTGCGAGGGCAACAGTGCAATCTCCAACTCTGTTTCTTAATGAGCGTTCAGTGCAAAAACCCATTGAAATCGTTATTCATGTTTAGAGGACAAAAGCTTAGGGACTGTACTCATCTTAGAACCCAGAACCACATCTCCTTTGAACAGTCTGTCGCAAGAAAGGTTCACTAGTTGCATCCTATGAGAAATCACAGCCTTATTTAAAGACTCCATAAGCCCATACAGTATAATAAAATGACAAATAGGCTTACCTTTGACCATGAGAGTCCCGGAGCTGCTTGCCACTCCAAACTGGTTTCTTGCCACACACGTGTAAAGGCCTGCATCTGGTCTGGTTGAATTCTGTATCCGGAGGTTTCCGTTATCCCGAATGGAAACTCTGCAAGCAGAAAAAACAGAACGGTTATGTAACAGATACATTTTATGTTCATTGCATTACCACAATTCTTTCCCACTTGTATTGCAGTCTGTGAATTTGCAAAAAAATGTAAGTACACTTTTTGCATTGTTCGTCATGCATGGGCATTCCTTGGAGAGAAAGGCAATTAGTCTAGCAGTGCAATATCTTCAGAAATGGTATATCAATAGCATTGGTTTGATTTGCTTCTTTCTATTCTAACAGGTGTTAGATAAACATATATTTGAAGTGGGAAGTTTACATACGCCGTAGCCAAATACATTTAAACTCAGTTTTCACAACTACTGACATTTAAT